>NC_092807.1:65344942-65609625 GCF_040954645.1 Diabrotica undecimpunctata | reverse complement strand
ACTGGATATTGAATGATGCATACATATTAAATTTTTGCAAAGAGAGTTTGAATGCTGTTAAAACTTAAGACATTCAAAAAATAAAAAATATGTGATCCCCTAGTTTACCGCAATGTTTACAATTATTGTCTTCAATCATATTTGTTTTCAATAAATGACTTGGATAACGGCTATATCCAAAGCGTAGTCGATTAGTGGTGGTTATATATTTACGTGGAGCCTTAAACTTCTAAACCAAGTAGTTTGTGAAATAACTGGTTGTAAAGTGGTATATCTTGTATGGGTTGTGAAGCAGTAAATATTTCATTTGTCTTTTCATGTGAATAGCTGTTTTTTTATTCGTAATCTGATACACTTAAAGCAGCGGTCGGGGAACTTTTTAATCATTACCCCAAACCATTTTGTTGTAAGTTGATATTACCCAAGGCAAAAAACAAAAAAGAAGCAAAAAAAGGCCTTTTTTTAGCATCATTCATAATAATAATGGTTGTACTAACAAAAATTAGAATTGAAAAATTATAAAAAAAGAATAATTGAAACATTCTTCCTTCACGTTTTGGAGAAATGATGTTGTTTCATGTTCGATACAATTGCTTCAAAATTGGATTGTTTGATGTAAGAGCGATTTGAATACAGTCTTCGGCGTTTAATCGATTTCTGTTCATTGTTTTATGTTCACTAGAGTGGAAAAGCCTTGTTCGCACAAATATGTTGTTCCAAATGGCAGCAATTTTTTAACCGCCTCTTCATGTGCAATTTTGAAAGCCTTTGCAGCTTTTGATATCCAAAAAGACGACAGATTTGGTTTACTCTCAAATTGAATACGTGCTTCAGTATTATATCGAAGTTCAAGAATTGCTTCTGCCAAACCTGAAGGTTCTTCTAATATCATATCAATTTCACATTTAAAAGGAACTACAATCCAACTGACAGTACGTATATCAAGATCTGGAAAGTAATCTGAAAACCGCTTTCTAAGTTAGATAAGATGTCTTACAATTGTATCCTTGATGTCAGCAAAAGTAATATTTTCGCAATCTTCCAAAAACAAAGCTAACCTTGAAAAAGAAGCTATCTTATTCTGTTCTACTTTCTGACTCCAATATTGCAGCTTTAATCCAAACGCTGACACTATTTCTCTCGCTGAAATGATATTAATATTCTTTCCTTGCAATTCTTTGTTTAATATACTTATACTCTCAAAATGTCAGCTAAATATGCGAGATATGCAACCCAGGAAGAGTTTTTAAACTTATCTGCGAGAATATTTTTTTGATCAACCATAAAAATTTCCACTTCAGTTTTGAGAGTCCATACTCGATTTAGTACATTTCCGCGAGAGAGCCACGTGTTTAGTGCATGGCCCTTGATAAAATTTACAATCTTGATGACATCATGCATAACGGCTTCCAGTGTAGTTCTAAATATTTGACCATAAGGGCCTGGCGATGGATCATACAGTGAATAACTTTAATATTTGGGTTATTTTTTTTTACGAAAGCCGAAAAACCATTAATATGGCCCAGCATAGCTGGAGCTCCATCCAAAGCTACTGAAATACAGTTTTCCCATTTTAAACTAACCGAGATCTTAACTCGAGAGGAGAACAAAACAGCATTCCTCTTCAAAATTATCTGCACCTTTGTAGCGAACATATACCATTAGCTGTGAATTGTTACTAAAATCAGTTGTCTCAAGCAGAATAGCAAAATATTTAGCCTGTTTTAATGAGAAAATAACTTGTTCCTTCACATTTTCTGCTAATATAGAATTCGTTCTTTCACAATTCTCGCAGACAAGGGCACTGAATTGAGTTTGTTCGCTTCTTTTTGACCACACATAATCTCTGTTATTTTTACAGCAGCTGGTTTAACCAAATCTTCACCAATAGTGTATGGTTTCTTATTTCGAGCAATCAACCAGGCTACTTCAAAGCTAGCCCTTGATGCTGAACGCTGATCAAATGTACCAAACAAGTTGCTATTCAATCTTTGTCTTTTAACAGATATTTCTAAATTTGCAAAGTATTCTCGCGGTTTGGAAGACAGGTGTGAATGCAAATTATCTAAATGTTTCTTCAGTTGACTTTTTTTGAAAGATTCTGAAGTCAATACCTTCATACATACAACACACTGTGGTTTCATTGTACCATTGTCTTCTATTTGTGTAAAACCGTAATTAAGGAATTCGTCTTGATACTTTCTTTTTCCATTTGCTGCCATCTGAAGGAGACATAAAATAATAGTTGTAAAATACTTAAATTAAATTTCAAAATGCGGCTTACCTTGATCGATATATCGATGATTAATGATTGTCAGCAACTAACTATAACTCTCTGACTCGTCAATGTATTTGTATTCTGACTGCACGGCACGGACTGAGGGACTGAGCAGGTAGCGGGCTCGGGGCTGTGCTTTACTGCGCAAAGATATAACTCGAGAACACTCTACTGGTGGGGAGTGCAGTGGCACACCCAGGGGGAGTTTTGGGGTTTAAAATTCCTTCCAGGGCATATAAAAAATTTACAAAGGATAGAAGAAAATGTAATTTATCTTTCACAAATAATACAAAAAAATTTCGGTGCATGCAAAACAGGTTTATAAAAAATCAAATTAAAATATATATTTTTTACTCACAAGTTTCATTTTTACCCCCAAAAATTTCATTTTTACCCCATTTGGGTAATTTACCCCGGTTCCCCGACCACTGACTTAAAGCATATGACAACAAAATACCTGATTTTACACTTGTTTTAGCTAAATAATCTACGTATTAATTATCTTAGAGTTATGTGCCTTAACCCAAATACATTAATTTTATGTTGAAGCCAGAATCTGCTAAATCTTTAACTGATTCTGTATTAAAAATATGTAATGTTTACTAAATATTTTCGGTAAAAAAGTATTTTTATGTTCTGCAAAACTGAAAGGCAGTCTAAAAGAATTAACGTATTTTTAATATAAGAGTTTTTTTAACTTGATATTTCAACGCTTCGAGTATGGCAAATAATAGCAAGGAAAAGTTTTTACTTGAATTCTGACCTCCGGAGAGTAAAAATCTATCGATTTAGATGCATCTGTGCATATAACTGTGGCATCACTCTAACAGTTCAAAACTGATCTAAAAGTACTGTTGCTGATTTTGTTGTTTTCACTGTATGTAGGTATTATGACTCCAGTTTTATGAAAGAGAGCAAAGTAGTCTAAGTACTGTGGTCAAATCCTTTGAAAAAATAGGATTGTTCTGTAAAGCAGTGCACAACGGCAGAGATGGCTTTTTAATCCAATATTTGTGAGTTACTTTAAGTACCCATTTTCGCTTA
Source organism: Diabrotica undecimpunctata (assembly GCF_040954645.1). NCBI lineage: Eukaryota > Metazoa > Arthropoda > Insecta > Coleoptera > Chrysomelidae > Diabrotica > Diabrotica undecimpunctata. The sequence continues at coordinate 65,606,303 of NC_092807.1, read as the reverse complement.
ATACATTTCTTCTAATCCCAAGAGAAGGCTCACCAGCTTAAAAATGAGATATACCCATATAAAAATAGGGATAGATCTCATTTTCTCAAGCAGAATTTTTAAAAATATCAATTTTTGTTAGGAGATTTCTGGATGCAGAACCATATAAAGTAGAGCCATAATAGATCATTTATAACTTCTATAAAACAATAAAGATGTTTCAACATCGCAACCCCACCACACTCTTGTTATTATTCTAAAGAAATTACTACCTTTGTTACATTTATCCAGCATTATATTGTGTTATTTCCAAGTTAATTTTTTATCTAGGATAAGACCCAGATATTTGACATGATTTTTTAATTGTAAAAGAATAAATATTAAGAAATATAGTTTGGTTTAGAGGAAGGTTGTGTCGTGTAAAAACAAATAATGCTGATTTAACAATTGATAAATTTAAGCTGTTCTCTAAGAACCATGGAAAGAGAGAACTGCATACTTACTGCTTAGGTTTTGCATACTGTTGTCATACTTCTTCCTTTCCGTATAGACACAAAAGTCATCAGTATATTGTATTATTTTAAATGGATGTTTTTTATGTGCATATTATGTATATCAAAGGTGTACAGATTGAATAAGGGCGATAATACTGAGCCTTGTGGTATACCGTGATAATTATGTCGAGGTCCTTGTTGTAGCTTGTTATTATTATCTCTGACATAGATTACCCTGTCTATAGAAATCGATAATTGTGTTAACGAAAGCAACTGTCATTTGAAAGAAATTTACTATTTTGTATTTTAAGGTTGACAAACAAACTGATTTATATGCTCCTTCAATATCCAAGAATAGTGCTGCTAAATAGTTACTTCTAGTTATGTAATTCTGTACATCTACAACAAGTGTTGTTAAAGCGTCTAGAGTTCCAAAACCTCTTTTCTAGCCAAACTAGATTACTGGGAGTAAATTCTCTGTCTGTAACCACCAATATAACCTAAATTTTATATGCTTTTCTATAGTTTTGAATACGTAAGACAGTAAGGATATTGGTCTATATGAACTTACAATGTTTGAGTCGTTTCCGGTTTAAGGATAGGAACAACTAATATGTTTTTGGAGAATCGATAACTATGTTATTTTGGATGATATCTTTGAAGACGTTCAAAAGAAGATTTAAGCAACATTTGGTAGGTTGGTTAACATGGGGTATTTTACGTGATCGATTCCAGGAGAAGTATTAACGGGGTTTTTAAGGACAAAGTCTAATTTAGTTTTAGAAACAGTTTTAACAGAAAGTGATTATTTGAATGATGACCTTGTGTAGGTTGTGTAGGTGAATGTTGAACCATGGAGGAGGATACTTTATTAAAGAAGTCGTCTGGTAGAGTATCAATAAAGAGATATATAGAATTATGTGCTTTTTGGTTCATTTTGTTCGCCTGTGACCATATCTATTTAGAGGGAGTATTTTTGCTTGAATTATAACACCATTTGATCCAACTAGCTTTGGCCATTTGTTTCAGCTACTTTTTAGTCTGAGCAGTAATTTTCTGACATTTTAGACAATTCTCAAGGCTTGGTGAATGTTTATAAACTTATAATGCTTCGTTTCTGTTATTAATTATCAGATTGCATTTTGCGTCCCTCCATAGTGGGGAGTATTGAGGAATAGATTTAGTAGCAGCATCCTTAATGCAATCTATTAGAAAACTATAATCATAAGTTCTAAGGAACTTACTATTGTTGGAAAACATGTTTTTAATTAAGGATGTATCCAGGGTCTAATTAGCTTTATTGATATTTCATTTGCTTTTTGAATAAATTATTTCCTGTGTTGTGTTGGTCATTGAAAAATTCATAGCTAAAGCAAAACGATTCGAGCCTAAAGTGACAGATAAGACTGATAAGTGATTTTGCTGGCTATATTAGCTGTGCAGAGGACAATGCCAATCATAGATTTTTGCGTGCCATGTCTAGGAAAACATGTAGGTTCTTCGTTATTCAAAATTAAAAGATCTAAATCTTCAACACTGCTAACAATTTGGTGACCAAATTGGTGACAAAGGAAATTTTTTGCTTAATCATTACGTTTTTTATTTTCTTTTCTTGTAGTTCATATTTAGGATATTTCTTGGAAATGGATACATAATCCTTACTATTTCAATGGATGCACTGAATATCAGTATCTTGACACGCATGATCTTAATTTTAGGTTTTTCCACATTTTATGCAATGTTCTTGTATACTGCGCCACTGCTTGGAAATATGTCCAAATCTTAAATAAATAATTATAACACTGCGTGACTTTGCCAATATAAGTTTTAACAGGAAAAATACACTATTAATTGTAATGTAGCTAGGTAAAATATTTCCTTCATAGGTGGCTATAAGACTTCTTTTGGGTACATAGTAAGATTTTCCTTTTCGGTCAACCTTTCTAAAAGTTTGTTTAAAACCTACTATTGGAAAGACAGATTAACTATTATCTACTAAATAATTTTCATCCTATTGGGTATCTACCAAAACAACACAATAAAAGTAAAAGTAGAAGAAGAACTAACTGACCATATTGAAGCTGACAATGGGATAAAACAAGGATGAAACCTGATTATGGATAAAATATTAAAAAGTAAGAACTAAAAAAGGAGACCAAATGGGAGAAAAACAACTTAAACAAATCTGCTATGCAGACGACGCAATACTACTCTCTCAGAGTGAAGATGATTTACAACGTATGCTGCACCAATTTAATATAACCGCCAGAGAATATAACATGTAGTTTCTTCAAAAGAGATAAAATGCATGGTTATAACAGCAAATTTAAGATGTAAATTGGAGCTGAAAGGTCAGATAATAGCAAAAGTAATGCAGTTTAAATATCTAGACATCACATTATCTAGGTACGGAAAGCTCGAAACAGAAGTGGAAGATCAAGCGAATAGAGCAAACAGAGCCGCAGGTTGCCTGAATAAAACAATATGGAAAAATAAAAATATCGGAAAAGAAATAAAAGGCAGAATTTACAAAACAGTCATAAGACCAATTGTTGTATATGTACGTGTAATGTAATAAAAATGGTGTTGAGTGTATATTATGTTCCTTTATTTCACTAATTAAAAACATGTGTGTGGTAACCTACGTAACGTACCTCCGTAAGTAATGAAGTGAGTAACGTCCCATGACATCTGTCAACGTCCAACTGTCATGTCATAGAATTACTAAAATGTCAAGTACATGACAACTCTCCTCCTTGTAAGGAAATGGTAAACTTGTAAGGTTAATAAATTAAAAACAAAAACATAATACTTACAAGTCCAGCCTTACAGGCTTTTTTATCACCCATTGGGACCTTTGTAGTGTAGGAGCACTAGTTTCTTACCTTGAGATGGTTTTGATTTTGTACAGGTGTTTTGTGAAACGGTTTCAATAAATCTTATCGTGTTCGGATCTCTCTTCCAAACATCAAATTTCAAAGGACTGACGCCAGTTGTACTATGTGGGGTTCTTCTGTAATTTAGTAAGAATTTGTTGAGCTGTAGCTCCCTTTCATTATTATTTTCTTTTTTTGTGCACGTAGCGCTTATTTGAATGTTTGTACGTATCTCTCTGCCATTCCATTTGAAGCTGTATGATATGGTGGACTGAATTTGTAAAATATTTCATTTTGCTGTATAAATTGTTTAAATTTTTAATTAGTACACGTTTGTGCATTATCTGAAACTAAACAATTTGGAATTGCAAATGTACAAAAAATTTTTCTTAATAAGTTTATGGTAGTTTTTCTTGTCAAATCTTTAACCATATGTATTTCTGGCTATCTAGTATAGGCATCCACTAGAATAAAATGGTATGAATTCATAAAAGGTCCTGCAAAATCTACGTGAACTCTTTCAAAAGGGGTTCTAGGTGTCTTCCATGGGTGTACTACTGTTTTTTATAGATTATTCCTGATTTTGTTGCAGCCTGTACAATTTTTACATATATCTTATATATCTTTAGAAATTTCTGGCCACCAAGAGTATCCTCTTGCAAGCATCTTCATCATAACTATGCCAAAATAAGCAGTATGTTATTCATTTAAAACTTTTTTACGTATGTTAGTTGGAATTACTGCTATTTATTGCAGTGCAAATTCTTTCTGTGGGACATTAAATCTATCCCTAGCATCGATTAGTTTTTCAGTTCCTAGAGCATTGTAAAGATTTTGTAGTGTGGGGTCTCTTGTAGTTTCAAAACTTAATCCTTTAAAAGTAACAGGTACAGTTTCTATTTGACTGATTTCAAAATGACCCCATCCTAATCGCCAAGCTGTTGTATATGTACGTGTAATGTAATAAAAATGGTGTTGAATGTATTTTATGTTCCTTTATTACACTAATTAAAAACAGGTGCGTGGTAACCTACATAACGTAACTCTGTAAGTAATGAAGTGAGTCATGTCCCATGACATCTGTCAACGTCCAAGTGCCATGTCATGAAACTACTAAAATGTCAAGTATATGACACCAATAATGACATACGCGGCAAAAACACAACCTGACACAGAGGTGACAAAAAGAAGACTAAAACACAATGGGACAGGGCTAGAAGTACAGATATAAGACGTAGATGCAAGGTAGAGAACATCCAGGACTAAGTAAGAAATAGAAGAGTAGATTGGAACGATCATATAAGCCGAATGATATCAAATAGAGTAGAAAGACGGCAAGAGACGGTTTCCCAATAGTGAGACAATCAGTAGGAAGACCACGTAAAAGATGGAACAACTTACCAGAGGCATAGTGATATCTAACAGTGATATCTAACAAAATGTAATTAAGGTGTAATGTTCTTTACTGCTAAGGCTTTTCTATGACACAATTCGCCCATTTTACACTTCACTTTACATTTATAGCCTTGGTTATGATGTGAGCTTGTAGTCGTTCATACTTTCCAGATATCGTTCGGGCACCATGGTACACACCTCCACACAGTTTTCCTAGTTAACATTATACCCAGAGATTAGTAATTCAGCCAGTTGCAATAGATTCTTTAATCAGACAAATACATAATCCCATCCCTAATGCAAAATTAACGGATAATTAATAGAAAAAGGTACTTTAAGGAAACATACGGGGTCACCTGCTTCTCGTCTAGGGGCCCATCAAGACATTTTTAGTAGACAAACAAAACTGAAGCAAGAATAAGGTGTAATAACATTTAGTTTACACGGAAAGTATTTAAACCATCTAAGATATGCAGATGACGTGGTACTAATAGCCGACAGCTGGAAAGAACTGAAGACGATGATCGATGAGCTTCATACGGAATCCATAAAAAAAGGACTGAAAATGAATCTGAGTAAAACTAAGCTAATGTCGAATAAAGATGATCAACCGACGATAACCATCCAAGGAACAAAAGTGATACATGTAGAAGAATACATATATCTGGGTCAGAATATCAAGGTAAACAAAGAAAACCAAACTACCGAAATAATCAGACGAGTAAGAATGGGATGGGCCGCATTTGGAAAACTCTCATACATACTGAAAGACCAAAAGATACCCCAAAACCTTCGAACCAAAGTGTTCGATTCTTGTATCCTTCCCGTTCTCACTTACGGAGCTCAAACCTGGACATTCACAAAAAAGAACATGGACAAGATTCGAAAAACTCAGCGAGCCATGGAACGACAGATGCTTGGTATCTCACTAATAGATCGGCAAACGAACGAAGCAATCCGGAACAAAACAAAAATAAAGGACGCCGCGAAACAAGCAGCTAAATTAAAATGGAAATGGGCTGGACACAACGAACGTCTCGAAGATGGTAGATGGAACAAAGAAGTCGGAAACTGGCGACCGTACGATGCGAAGAGACCAAGAGGAAGACCTCAAATGTGCTGGAGCGACGATATCAAAAGAGTCGCAGGACCAATGTGGAAACGCCTAGCACACAACAGGGATGAATGGCGAGAAATGGGAGAGGCCTTTATTCGACAATTCGGATAGAAAAAGGACTAAAAAAAAAACATTTCGGATAAACGAAGGATCTAAACTTTCACATTACCATGAAAAGTTTCATGCTCGAGTACAAATCTTATTGAACCGTGCATGTGTCTGACAAGAAATCTATAATGATATTGTATAGTTGTTGTGAGTCTGTAGCCAGCAGGGACTGGATATTGAATGATGCATACATATTAAATTTTTGCAAAGAGAGTTTGAATGCTGTTAAAACTTAAGACATTCAAAAAATAAAAAATATGTGATCCCCTAGTTTACCGCAATGTTTACAATTATTGTCTTCAATCATATTTGTTTTCAATAAATGACTTGGATAACGCGTATATCCAAAGCGTAGTCGATTAGTGGTGGTTATATATTTACGTGGAGCCTTAAAACTTCTAAACCAAGTAGTTTGTGAAATAACTGGTTGTAAAGTGGTATATCTTGTATGGGTTGTGAAGCAGTAAATATTTCATTTGTCTTTTCATGTGAATAGCTGTTTTTTTATTCGTAATCTGATACACTTAAAGCAGCGGTCGGGGAACTTTTTTAATCATTACCCCAAACCATTTTGTTGTAAGTTGATATTACCCAAGGCAAAAAACAAAAAAGAAGCAAAAAAAGGCCTTTTTTTAGCATCATTCATAATAATAATGGTTGTACTAACAAAAATTAGAATTGAAAAAATTATAAAAAAAGAATAATTGAAAACATTCTTCCTTCACGTTTTGGAGAAATGATGTTGTTTCATGTTCGATACAATTGCTTCAAAATTGGGATTGTTTGATGTAAGAGCGATTTGAATACAGTCTTCGGCGTTTAATCGATTTCTGTTCATTGTTTTTATGTTCACTAGAGTGGAAAAGCCTTGTTCGCACAAATATGTTGTTCCAAATGGCAGCAATTTTTTAACCGCCTCTTCATGTGCAATTTTGAAAGCCTTTGCAGCTTTTGATATCCAAAAAGACGACAGATTTGGTTTACTCTCAAATTGAATACGTGCTTCAGTATTATATCGAAGTTCAAGAATTGCTTCTGCCAAACCTGAAGGTTCTTCTAATATCATATCAATTTCACATTTAAAAGGAACTACAATCCAACTGACAGTACGTATATCAAGATCTGGAAAGTAATCTGAAAACCGCTTTCTAAGTTAGATAAGATGTCTTACAATTGTATCCTTGATGTCAGCAAAAGTAATATTTTCGCAATCTTCCAAAAACAAAGCTAACCTTGAAAAAGAAGCTATCTTATTCTGTTCTACTTTCTGACTCCAATATTGCAGCTTTAATCCAAACGCTGACACTATTTCTCTCGCTGAAATGATATTAATATTCTTTCCTTGCAATTCTTTGTTTAATATACTTATACTCTCAAAAATGTCAGCTAAATATGCGAGATATGCAACCCAGGAAGAGTTTTTAAACTTATCTGCGAGAATATTTTTTTGATCAACCATAAAAATTTCCACTTCAGTTTTGAGAGTCCATACTCGATTTAGTACATTTCCGCGAGAGAGCCACGTGTTTAGTGCATGGCCCTTGATAAAATTTACAATCTTGATGACATCATGCATAACGGCTTCCAGTGTAGGTTCTAAATATTTGACCATAAGGGCCTGGCGATGGATCATACAGTGAATAACTTTAATATTTGGGTTATTTTTTTTTACGAAAGCCGAAAAACCATTAATATGGCCCAGCATAGCTGGAGCTCCATCCAAAGCTACTGAAATACAGTTTTCCCATTTTAAACTAACCGAGATCTTAACTCGAGAGGAGAACAAAACAGCAATTCCTCTTCAAAATTATCTGCACCTTTGTAGCGAACATATACCATTAGCTGTGAATTGTTACTAAAATCAGTTGTCTCAAGCAGAATAGCAAAATATTTAGCCTGTTTTAATGAGAAAATAACTTGTTCCTTCACATTTTCTGCTAATATAGAAATTCGTTCTTTCACAATTCTCGCAGACAAGGGCACTGAATTGAGTTTGTTCGCTTCTTTTTGACCACACATAATCTCTGTTATTTTTACAGCAGCTGGTTTAACCAAATCTTCACCAATAGTGTATGGTTTCTTATTTCGAGCAATCAACCAGGCTACTTCAAAGCTAGCCCTTGATGCTGAACGCTGATCAAATGTACCAAACAAGTTGCTATTCAATCTTTGTCTTTTAACAGATATTTCTAAATTTGCAAAGTATTCTCGCGGTTTGGAAGACAGGTGTGAATGCAAATTATCTAAATGTTTCTTCAGTTGACTTTTTTTGAAAGATTCTGAAGTCAATACCTTCATACATACAACACACTGTGGTTTCATTGTACCATTGTCTTCTATTTGTGTAAAACCGTAATTAAGGAATTCGTCTTGATACTTTCTTTTTCCATTTGCTGCCATCTGAAGGAGACATAAAATAATAGTTGTAAAATACTTAAATTAAATTTTCAAAATGCGGCTTACCTTGATCGATATATCGATGATTAATGATTGTCAGCAACTAACTATAACTCTCTGACTCGTCAATGTATTTGTATTCTGACTGCACGGCACGGACTGAGGGACTGAGCAGGTAGCCGGGGCTCGGGGCTGTGCTTTACTGCGCAAAGATATAACTCGAGAACACTCTACTGGTGGGGAGTGCAGTGGCACACCCAGGGGGAGTTTTGGGGTTTAAAATTCCTTCCAGGGCATATAAAAAATTTACAAAGGATAGAAGAAAATGTAATTTATCTTTCACAAATAATACAAAAAAATTTCGGTGCATGCAAAACAGGTTTATAAAAAATCAAATTAAAATATATATTTTTTACTCACAAGTTTCATTTTTACCCCCAAAAATTTCATTTTTACCCCATTTGGGGTAATTTACCCCGGTTCCCCGACCACTGACTTAAAGCATATGACAACAAAATACCTGATTTTACACTTGTTTTAGCTAAATAATCTACGTATTAATTATCTTAGAGTTATGTGCCTTAACCCAAATACATTAATTTTATGTTGAAGCCAGAATCTGCTAAATCCTTTAACTGATTCTGTATTAAAAATATGTAATGTTTACTAAATATTTTCGGTAAAAAAGTATTTTTATGTTCTGCAAAACTGAAAGGCAGTCTAAAAGAATTAACGTATTTTTAATATAAGAGTTTTTTTAACTTGATATTTCAACGCTTCGAGTATGGCAAATAATAGCAAGGAAAAGTTTTTACTTGAATTCTGAACCTCCGGAGAGTAAAAAATCTATCGATTTAGATGCATCTGTGCATATAACTGTGGCATCACTCTAACAGTTCAAAACTGATCTAAAAGTACTGTTGCTGATTTTGTTGTTTTCACTGTATGTAGGTATTATGACTCCAGTTTTATGAAAGAGAGCAAAGTAGTCTAAGTACTGTGGTCAAATCCTTTGAAAAAATAGGATTGTTCTGTAAAGCAGTGCACAACGGCAGAGATGGCTTTTTAATCCAATATTTGTGAGTTACTTTAAGTACCCATTTTTCGCTTAATACATTTCTTCTAATCCCAAGAGAAGGCTCACCAGCTTAAAAATGAGATATACCCATATAAAAATAGGGATAGATCTCATTTTCTCAAGCAGAATTTTTAAAAATATCAATTTTTGTTAGGAGATTTCTGGATGCAGAACCATATAAAGTAGAGCCATAATAGATCATTTATAACTTCTATAAAACAATAAAGATGTTTCAACATCGCAACCCCACCACACTCTTGTTATTATTCTAAAGAAATTACTACCTTTGTTACATTTATCCAGCATTATATTGTGTTATTTCCAAGTTAATTTTTTATCTAGGATAAGACCCAGATATTTGACATGATTTTTTAATTGTAAAAGAATAAATATTAAGAAATATAGTTTGGTTTAGAGGAAGGTTGTGTCGTGTAAAAACAAATAATGCTGATTTAACAATTGATAAATTTAAGCTGTTCTCTAAGAACCATGGAAAGAGAGAACTGCATACTTACTGCTTAGGTTTTGCATACTGTTGTCATACTTCTTCCTTTCCGTATAGACACAAAAGTCATCAGTATATTGTATTATTTTAAATGGGATGTTTTTTATGTGCATATTATGTATATCAAAGGTGTACAGATTGAATAAGGGCGATAATACTGAGCCTTGTGGTATACCGTGATAATTATGTCGAGGTCCTTGTTGTAGCTTGTTATTATTATCTCTGACATAGATTACCCTGTCTATAGAAATCGATAATTGTGTTAACGAAAGCAACTGTCATTTGAAAGAAATTTACTATTTTGTATTTTAAGGTTGACAAACAAACTGATTTATATGCTCCTTCAATATCCAAGAATAGTGCTGCTAAATAGTTACTTCTAGTTATGTAATTCTGTACATCTACAACAAGTGTTGTTAAAGCGTCTAGAGTTCCAAAACCTCTTTTCTAGCCAAACTAGATTACTGGGAGTAAATTCTCTGTCTGTAACCACCAATATAACCTAAATTTTATATGCTTTTCTATAGTTTTGAATACGTAAGACAGTAAGGATATTGGTCTATATGAACTTACAATGTTTGAGTCGTTTCCGGGTTTAAGGATAGGAACAACTAATATGTTTTTGGAGGAATCGATAACTATGTTATTTTGGATGATATCTTTGAAGACGTTCAAAAGAAGATTTTAAGCAACATTTGGTAGGTTGGTTAACATGGGGTATTTTACGTGATCGATTCCAGGAGAAGTATTAACGGGGTTTTTAAGGACAAAGTCTAATTTAGTTTTAGAAACAGGTTTTAACAGAAAGTGATTATTTGAATGATGACCTTGTGTAGGTTGTGTAGGTGAATGTTGAACCATGGAGGAGGATACTTTATTAAAGAAGTCGTCTGATAGAGTATCAATAAAGAGATATATAGAATTATGTGCTTTTTGGTTCATTTTGTTCGCCTGTGACCATATCTATTTAGAGGGAGTATTTTTGCTTGAATTATAACACCATTTGATCCAACTAGCTTTGGCCATTTGTTTCAGCTACTTTTTAGTCTGAGCAGTAATTTTCTGACATTTTAGACAATTCTCAAGGCTTGGTGAATGTTTATAAACTTATAATGCTTCGTTTCTGTTATTAATTATCAGATTGCATTTTGCGTCCCTCCATAGTGGGGAGTATTGAGGAATAGATTTAGTAGCAGCATCCTTAATGCAATCTATTAGAAAACTATAATCATAAGTTCTAAGGAACTTACTATTGTTGGAAAACATGTTTTTAATTAAGGATGTATCCAGGGTCTAATTAGCTTTATTGATATTTCATTTGCTTTTTGAATAAATTATTTCCTGTGTTGTGTTGGTCATTGAAAAATTCATAGCTAAAGCAAAACGATTCGAGCCTAAAGTGACAGATAAGACTGATAAGTGATTTTGCTGGCTATATTAGCTGTGCAGAGGACAATGCCAATCATAGATTTTTGCGTGCCATGTCTAGGAAAACATGTAGGTTCTTCGTTATTCAAAATTAAAAGATCTAAATCTTCAACACTGCTAACAATTTGGTGACCAAATTGGTGACAAAGGAAATTTTTTGCTTAATCATTACGTTTTTTATTTTCTTTTCTTGTAGTTCATATTTAGGATATTTCTTGGAAATGGATACATAATCCTTACTATTTCAATGGATGCACTGAATATCAGTATCTTGACACGCATGATCTTAATTTTAGGTTTTTCCACATTTTATGCAATGTTCTTGTATACTGCGCCACTGCTTGGAAATATGTCCAAATCTTAAATAAATAATTATAACACTGCGTGACTTTGCCAATATAAGTTTTAACAGGAAAAATACACTATTAATTGTAATGTAGCTAGGTAAAATATTTCCTTCATAGGTGGCTATAAGACTTCTTTTGGGTACATAGTTAGATTTTCCTTTTCGGTCAACCTTTCTAAAAGTTTGTTTAAAACCTACTATTGGAAAGACAGATTAACTATTATCTACTAAATAATTTTCATCCTATTGGGTATCTACCAAAACAACACAATAAAAGTAAAAGTAGAAGAAGAACTAACTGACCATATTGAAGCTGACAATGGGATAAAACAAGGATGAAACCTGATTATGGATAAAATATTAAAAAGTAAGAACTAAAAAAGGAGACCAAATGGGAGAAAAACAACTTAAACAAATCTGCTATGCAGACGACGCAATACTACTCTCTCAGAGTGAAGATGATTTACAACGTATGCTGCACCAATTTAATATAACCGCCAGAGAATATAACATGTAGTTTCTTCAAAAGAGATAAAATGCATGGTTATAACAGCAAATTTAAGATGTAAATTGGAGCTGAAAGGTCAGATAATAGCAAAAGTAATGCAGTTTAAATATCTAGACATCACATTATCTAGGTACGGAAAGCTCGAAACAGAAGTGGAAGATCAAGCGAATAGAGCAAACAGAGCCGCAGGTTGCCTGAATAAAACAATATGGAAAAATAAAAATATCGGAAAAGAAATAAAAGGCAGAATTTACAAAACAGTCATAAGACCAATTGTTGTATATGTACGTGTAATGTAATAAAAATGGTGTTGAGTGTATATTATGTTCCTTTATTTCACTAATTAAAAACATGTGTGTGGTAACCTACGTAACGTACCTCCGTAAGTAATGAAGTGAGTAACGTCCCATGACATCTGTCAACGTCCAACTGTCATGTCATAGAATTACTAAAATGTCAAGTACATGACAACTCTCCTCCTTGTAAGGAAATGGTAAACTTGTAAGGTTAATAAATTAAAAACAAAAACATAATACTTACAAGTCCAGCCTTACAGGCTTTTTTATCACCCATTGGGACCTTTGTAGTGTAGGAGCACTAGTTTCTTACCTTGAGATGGTTTTGATTTTGTACAGGTGTTTTGTGAAACGGTTTCAATAAATCTTATCGTGTTCGGATCTCTCTTCCAAACATCAAATTTCAAAGGACTGACGCCAGTTGTACTATGTGGGGTTCTTCTGTAATTTAGTAAGAATTTGTTGAGCTGTAGCTCCCTTTCATTATTATTTTCTTTTTTTGTGCACGTAGCGCTTATTTGAATGTTTGTACGTATCTCTCTGCCATTCCATTTGAAGCTGTATGATATGGTGGACTGAATTTGTAAAATATTTCATTTTGCTGTATAAATTGTTTAAATTTTTAATTAGTACACGTTTGTGCATTATCTGAAACTAAACAATTTGGAATTGCAAATGTACAAAAAATTTTTCTTAATAAGTTTATGGTAGTTTTTCTTGTCAAATCTTTAACCATATGTATTTCTGGCTATCTAGTATAGGCATCCACTAGAATAAAATGGTATGAATTCATAAAAGGTCCTGCAAAATCTACGTGAACTCTTTCAAAAGGGGTTCTAGGTGTCTTCCATGGGTGTACTACTGTTTTTTATAGATTATTCCTGATTTTGTTGCAGCCTGTACAATTTTTACATATATCTTATATATCTTTAGAAATTTCTGGCCACCAAGAGTATCCTCTTGCAAGCATCTTCATCATAACTATGCCAAAATAAGCAGTATGTTATTCATTTAAAACTTTTTTACGTATGTTAGTTGGAATTACTGCTATTTATTGCAGTGCAAATTCTTTCTGTGGGACATTAAATCTATCCCTAGCATCGATTAGTTTTTCAGTTCCTAGAGCATTGTAAAGATTTTGTAGTGTGGGGTCTCTTGTAGTTTCAAAACTTAATCCTTTAAAAGTAACAGGTACAGTTTCTATTTGACTGATTTCAAAATGACCCCATCCTAATCGCCAAGCTGTTGTATATGTACGTGTAATGTAATAAAAATGGTGTTGAATGTATTTTATGTTCCTTTATTACACTAATTAAAAACAGGTGCGTGGTAACCTACATAACGTAACTCTGTAAGTAATGAAGTGAGTCATGTCCCATGACATCTGTCAACGTCCAAGTGCCATGTCATGAAACTACTAAAATGTCAAGTATATGACACCAATAATGACATACGCGGCAAAAACACAACCTGACACAGAGGTGACAAAAAGAAGACTAAAACACAATGGGACAGGGCTAGAAGTACAGATATAAGACGTAGATGCAAGGTAGAGAACATCCAGGACTAAGTAAGAAATAGAAGAGTAGATTGGAACGATCATATAAGCCGAATGATATCAAATAGAGTAGAAAGACGGCAAGAGACGGTTTCCCAATAGTGAGACAATCAGTAGGAAGACCACGTAAAAGATGGAACAACTTACCAGAGGCACATTGAAAAACAGAGAGAGTAATGTCTACATAAAAAGAAGAAGAAGAATATGAAAATATTGGATATCAAAATTTCAAATTAAGCCTTAAATTTCTATTTAATGGTTAGGGATATAAGCTAGTAAATTTTCATATTTTAATTTTATATTTTTAACTAAATTATTTTCGTCAGAAATTGACCGTAACAAAACTTTAATTCTATTTCGTTCAATGCCTTTAATTTTAATAATATTAGGAAAGTTCAAATTTTATGCCAAATGTGGCCGACCGTAAGCGGGTGCAAACGACTTATGTTTTCATTGTTTGTTTTTTCTTTGTACACTTAAACAATATTAAAATATTCTTATCTGATTTGAAATTTAACAATTGTAACGCTACTGCATTTTTTGCTGTTGGAGCTTCTGGTTCTATTGACAATGCTGTACAGTCACTGGTTTTATTTTTGTTTTGCAGTCAATTCATCAAATTTTTCTATTAAACTGAATCCATTTCACTCTTATCACTAGCACATAAAAAGTTTAAGTAACCTATTGGCGTCTCTGGGGAAATTGTCTCCCCCATTATAATACATATAAGCAGCCCCCCTGCTTATAGACCTATTTATTTCACTGAGTTAATAGCAGACTTTAAATCACCTGTACCAACTTAAAACCAAGTTAATTAGTAGAAAAAGGACACTTGGCGCTTGTTATTGTCGTCCGATCGTTTCGGAAGTTCGAATAAAACTAATTCTACCACTTTAAAATCCATCTTTATCCATCTACCATCTTTAAAAATTGATGATTTACGAATCTCAAATAAATCAGTAGCTGTACAGTTTAATATATTTTTCTGCAAAATAATAAATCGTCACATACAGTTGTTTATGACAATAATTAAACTGACAATGATAATAATGTAATATCATAAGAAATTAGGACTATTCTTTAGTTTTTGTTCAGTAATTTGATTATTAAGACGTAGTATAAAAGCTAAAACATAAAAGAAACACCTAATACAATTTGAAAGAAGATGGTCAATATTTTTATACATACTTCTATTAAAATACTAGGAGAAACCTTAAGAAAGATGTCTGAGATTAAGGAACCTGGTGGTGGGTAAACGTAGTTCAAGAAAAATAAAGGAGAAGACAAACTTTTATACGCAGTGACAAAAAAATAGGTCGAACCCACTCCTTTAAAACTATACTCGATAAAAAAAAATATCAGTATCAAAAATTAAAGCAGAAGCATATACAAATCCATAAGATCAACTTGATACCAGTGAAGGTGAAAGAAAGATATATAAACAGCCAAACATAGGATAAAACAAAGCAAAATATTTTAATCAGATTAATTAGATTCCGATTTATCGGAGATATTAATGTATTGGAGATAAATTAATAAAATACTAGTTCACGAAAAGGAAGTCCAAAAGGGATGTAAAAACACGGGGATGTAAAAACAATTGGGATTTCACGGAGACATTAATAGTAATGGTCACTAAAATAATAAACCAGAAAGGTATTCAAATCCTTTAAAAAATAAAGAAAGGTAAAGCAGCTGGACCAGATAATATTCCTGGGAAAATGAAGATAGTTTTAGGAGAGACAGGAAGAAGTTGGTTAATATGTTTATTTAATACAATGGATTTAAAGTGGGACAAATGCCAGACGAATAGTACCTGTTTGCAAAACGAGATATATAACAATGCACAAACTATAGGGCTATAAAACTACTTAGTCATACCAATAAAGTATGGGAGATAGTAATAATTAGTAGATGGATACGTGAAGAAACCGAAATATCCAATAATTAGTTTGGTTTTATGCAAGACAGATCAACAACAGATGAGTTTTCTTATAAGCCAGTTGATGGAAAATACAGAAATAAAGAAACAGACGCTCATTTGGTGTTGCTTGATCTTGAGCAAGTATATGATAGAGTGTCTCGAGAGGTTCTGTCGCGGGCGCTCAATAAGAATGGAGTTCCTGGTAAGTATCTAAAGATTGTAAGAGAATAGAGACATGTATAAGGAAGTAATAACTAGTGTCAATACTGTGACTGTGATAAGTAACAGTTTTGAGTATCTAGGATTGGTATTAGAGATTAAGAGGGAAATATATGGAGATGCATCCAGTAGAATTAATGTGGAATGATCTTAAGCAAGTATATATGATATGAATTACTTTCAGATGATTTCATTAATTTTATCAGTATTAGGAAAATATACTAAGGATTCTGTTATTATGGTGGCTTTTAGATAAAAAAGGAGCATTCGGTCTGAATAGGTTATAAAGAATTTTATACTTTGTTTAACTTTATTTGTAACTATAACATGTACACCGCTCTTATGACTGGGATCAATATGGCATTATCCTATTCTGACCACCATGCTTCACTAATACTCATTGTTTGGACTTTGAATCCGATCATTCCTCTGATATTCTTATGGATCTTACCACCTTTATACATGCTTTTTACGTTCCAGTGAAATTTTTTTAACGGAGATTTTGCATACTCTTTGCACATGGATTTGCAATATATTTCTTCTGATATGTTGCGTTAAATATTATATTCTGAAATTATACTCGGCTAGTTTCCCCTTACCTTTCTGATCGTAGTATTTAAGTAACTTAGGCATCATTTGTCTCACGCGTCAAGGTGTTTCATATGTAGTTGATTTTCCTTCGTGTCTCTCACTTGCACGAAAAAATGGCTTGGCTGTTACAAAGCGTTATGCCTATTAGTCTGCAGAAGGTATTTAATTTTTTTTCAACCACCCACATCTGGGAAGCTTTTTTCTATCGTTCACCTGAGAACGCAAAAAATTCAAAAATATTAAACTATTAAAAATCTGAATTCATATACGAGGACCATCAGTAACTCCTCGTTGTGGTTGGTGTTTCATTTACCTCACGTATGGCTTTAGGCTAAATAAGATTTTTTAATATTTTATTTTTAAGTATTAGCAGATAATTGTATATATTTTCTGAAATCTTTAGGGTAGAACAATTAGACGAAGAAGAACAATCAATAATCCTAACAAAATTTCGAGGTGCCGAAACTGATTCCGTCCGAGAACAAAATGAATTTCTAATGATGTTGCTAAGAGCCCACTGCGAATCGAAACAATTGCGACATACTCACGATACTGCTGAAAATCGTTCCGAATTCCTTAATCAGTATCTAGGTAGCAGTACTATATTTACAAAAGCTAAACGAAGTCTATCAAATTCGTTTGATCAGTTGCTGAAAAGGAGGGTATCTAAAGATGATTTAGGTGTTTCTCCAAAGGGACTAAATCTTCCTATTAATAATAATTTGAAGGTAAGTATATCAGAAAATCAATAATGTAGAAAAATATTTTTACAGTATTAATATGGGGTTGTTCATTAAAATAATAGTATGGAAATAATTATAGAGTATATGCCAGGACTATACTGAATAATTGGTACAAGATCGGAACAAATATCGACATAAAAATGCTTAACAGCATTCGATTTGTCGACGATATTGTCCTTATTGGCGATAATTTACACATTGGCAAAGTAATGCTTAAAGCACTTGTAACTAAATAATAACAAATAAGAAAATAACCAAATAAGCAGAAGTAAAACATTTTTTTAACAAACTTGGTCATCGAAGGAAAAACAAAATTTAAAAACAACACAATGGAAGAGGTTAAACAATATATATTTTTTGTAACAATAAAACACTGAAAACTTTGTTTTGAAAACTTCCACAAAATTTATTTTAAACTCTTATCACTACAGCTGTCTCGGCTGATTGCCTTTCTCAAGTGATCTATTTTTGGCATGCGTTTACACTTTATAGTCTCTAATGAAATAGGTTGAGGAGTGGAGAACTGTTTGTCTCAAGTTGGTCACTCAGAATTATATATGTGTTTTTCAATTTGTTGATTTTCATAGATTCTAACAAAGATAGCTTAAGGCCTTTATTTTGAATGTGAAGAATTTTAAATTCGTCATTAAAAGAATGATTATGCTCTAGAAGGTGAAGTGCGTATGTAGAATCTGTTTTTCTATTATTGAAAGCCCTTTTTTGTTCGCTTATTTATTTTGTTCGATATTTGTTTATTAAAGTTTCTACCAGTTTGACCGATGTAAGTTTTTGGGCAGTCGCCACATTTAAGTTTGTACACACCACTGTGTAAGTGTTTTTTATTTTGGCTCTTGTTGTTTTTAATATATTTGTCTAGGTTGTTATTTGTTCTGAAAGCTGGTGTTATTACTCTCTTTTTTATGTGTTTAACTATTTTTGTTGATATTTTGCCTGTATATGTAATCGAGCAGAAGGTACTGGGTTTTTTTTCTGGTGGTGGAATTACTAATTTCAGGGCTTTCTTGTGTAGTTTTCGATTTAACATTTTATTAATTCTTTGTTCTTTGTATCCATTGTTAACTGCTATTTGCTTAATGATATTTAATTCTGTCTTAAAATTGTATTTTGACATCGGAATTTCTGTTAATCCATGTAATATCCTATGATAGGCTGCCAGTTTATGTTGTGTGGGATGGGATGATGAATTGTGTATAGTCGTGTCAGTATGGGTAGGTTTATAAAATATGGAGAAGTCATGTTTGTTTTTAAGTCAGATAATTTTTAAATCTAAAAAAATTATGGACTGATTTTGTTCTGTTTCCATTGTCAGTTCAATATGACTATGAATTGAATTAATATATGATAAAAATTGGTCGAGTTGCCTGTTAGTTCCTGTGAAACATACCAGTACGTCGTCTACGTATAAAACGTCGTCTACCAATATAAAAACTGTTTGAATATAGGATGTTTTAAAATATTTGTCTCTAGATGATCCATAAAAATATCTGATAGCAGTGGGCTTAGAGGATTGCCCATTATAAGTCCTGCACTGTTATTTGTATATATTTCATTATTAAATTCAAAGTAGTCCTGGTTTATGCAAACTTCGAGAAGATGTAAAATTTCAGATGCAATGATTGGATTTGTACTATTTTGGTCTAAACGGTTTTTTACTAGAATAAAAGTTTCTGTAGGAGGGATACTAGGAAAAAGATTTTTTGCGTCAAATGAAATTAATCTGGAGTTGTTAGGTAATTGAAAATGTTGTATTTTATTAACTAGTTCTATTGTATGTTTTATAGTAAATATAGGTGAAAATTTAGTGAGTTCTAAAATAATCTCTAACAGTTTTTTTGAAAGTTTATATGACGGTTTGTGTAGTTTAATGAAAGAGTATAATTTAGGAGGCTGTGGGTTCATGATATTGAGGTATTTTTGTTCTATTGGATTTACTATTGATTTTGAATTTTCTAACGCTAGCTTAATTTGTTTTTGATACTTTTCTGTCGCATCTTAGTGTAAAGTTTCAATATTTTGATTATTTAAAAATTCTATTCTATATCTTGAGACAAACAATTCTCCACCCCTCAACCTATTTCATTAGAGACTATAAAGCGTAAACGCCTGCCAAAAATAGATCACTTGAGAAAGGCAATCAGCCGAAACAGCTGTAGTGATAACAGTTTAAAATAAATTTTGTGTGGAAGTTTTAAAAATAAAGTTGGGTGTAAATAAAGTAAATCAAGTAACGGTGGAATCCATCAATCCATATTTAGTCATAACTTTAAAAACCACCGAATAAAATCAGACAAAAGAAACAAAGAAGATTTGACATATGTTCGGCTGCGTATCACAGATTGAAGGACACATTTAATAGTTTACTCCCTATGAATTTTTAGAGAAAGGTATAAAATTAATGCCTACTTCCAGTCATAACATATGGAACCAAAACAGTAACACTCACTAAAAATAATACTAATCAATTAAGATTTCCACAAAGGAAAATGGAAAGATCAATTAGTAATTAAATTTACAGATCACGTAAAAAATAAAGAGATTCGCAGAAGAACGAAAATAGAAGACATCATAAAAAAATATCATTATCATTCTGACTTTACAACCCTGTGTGGGTCTTTAAGCCAGAAAATCCAGCTCTTCAAGAATTTCTTTCCATTCGTCATTCCTATTCATCGCATTACTCCGCCAAGCACGTATTCCCATATTTTAAGGAACCTTATTCTGGATCTTCCTCACATTCTCTGAACAATAGGTCTAAGAAGCGTTCTTCTAGCTGGGTCAGTTTGTTCCATCTTCATTACATGCCCTATTTACTTCAAACGTCCTATCTTAATATGTTTTAAGATATCTGGTTCCTGGTATATTCTATAAAGTTCGAAGTTGTATCGTATTCTACACACTTTATTGTCATCCACCATTTTAAAGATTCACCTTAATAATTTTCTTTAGAAACATCCTAATATGTTTTCATTACTTTTTGTAAGAGTTCAGGTTTATGGATCATGTGTTAGAACCGGGCGTATTATTGTTTTGTAGAGGTTTATTTTTGTATTTCTTGATATAATTCAGAATTTAAGAAGAATATTAAACCCAAAATAGCACCTGTTGGCCGTGAAAACTCTGCGGTTTATCTCTGCGGTAGTGTTATTTTCAGTGTTGACCAGCTCTTTCAGGTATACAAATTCGTTAACTTCTTCGATAACGTCGTCTTCAATAACAACTGAACGTAGTATTTGTTGTAGCGTGCTTATTTTCATGTACTTCGTTTTGTTTATGTTTATTACTAAACTCATGTTTGTAGCCGCTAAGTGCTACATACGCCTCTCGTATATCGTTTACCTTTCTCACAACCATATTGCTATCATCAGCGTAGGCAAGGATTTGTTATTAAATTGAACCGATATTTGAGATTTGTAACATACGTATTACTTTTTTCACAGCCATATTGAACAGTATACAGAAGAGGGAGTCTCCATGTCGTAGATTGTTATTTGTTTTAAAGATTTAGACAGTTCCCCTGGATTCGTACTCTACACTCAATTTTTAAAGGGTTAGTTTTGTTAAATTTATCAACTGATTTAGTACTTCTAGCTGTTTCATTGCTCTGAAAATTTCTCTATTATTTAAAGAGTCGCAATCTCTCGTAAAGACTCCCATTCATTAGTCATTATCTTTTTTTTGACTTTTTTAAGCTTTTTCACGGAAGTGGATCATTATCTTCTTCCTGTTTAACTATGTTCATCTGGAGACTTACTTCTTCGATTACATTATCTGTTTCTTTAAGTTTGTTACAGTTCTGGCACTGTTGTTCCATACAGGTTCGCTTAGAAAGAATAACAATATTGCTATGGAGACGCTCTTTTTAATGTACTACGTCGAAGTTATACTGTTGAAGTCTCACTATTCGCCGAGCAATCTTTTCTTCTGGCTGGGTAAAATTAATTATTCACTGCAAAACGCTATGGTCAATTCTAATAATAAAATTTCTATTATAAAGGAAAGTATGATGTAGGGCTTCTGTAGATAGGAGCTAATAGTTAGGAGCTTTTTTTTGGTAACGCAGTAATTCTTTTTAGCGTTTTATATTGTTTTACAGTAATAATACAGATACAGATACAGTAGTAATACTTTTAAAGAAGTAATACAGAGCATAAAACCTGAAGACTGGGAAGAGTATTTCAAAGGACTTTTGGTAGAGAATAGAGTCGAATTTCAGGAACATAGAAATCAAAACCAAGATAGAATTTCAATAGTTGGCTCGCCAATAAGATTAACAACAGAGGAAATTAAAAATGTATGTAAACAGCTGAAGAGGAACAAAGCACCCGGACCAGGAGATATACCCGGAGAATTGTTTAAGTACGGAACGAACAAATTGTACGAATGTCTTCGACAACTTTTTCAAGAATGCATAAACACAAGCGAAATCCCTACGGAATGGAAGATATCATACCTCAGCACTATACATAAAAAGGGTGATAAAAATAATTGTGAAAATTACCGAGGAATAGCTGTAACCAGATCTATGAGTCGAATATATGGAAAGGTGTTAAAGAACCGAATCGAGAGAGAATACTTAGATTATGAAGCAGAAGAACAAGCAGGATTCCGTACGGGTCGATCCACTATTGACCACATTTTCTCCTTAACCCAGATAATAGAAAAAAAAAGATGGCAAGGAATCAAGAGATTCATATGTTGTTCGTCGATCTACGGAAAGCCTACGACAGCGTTCCACTGAAGAAGCTGTGGCAATCAATGAAAAGCACGAATATTAATATTGAATTAATAAAAGCCGTCAAAGTGCTATACAACCAACCAAAAACAAAGATAAAAGCAGGGACACAAATAACAACAGGATTTATAACATCAAAAGGATTAAAGCAAGGATGTTGCTTGTCTCCCACTTTATTCAAAATATACATTGAAAGTGCTTTAAAAAGATGGAAACAAAAATGCAGGACAATGGGGATACCGCTCACCAATACTATGGTATATACGCTTAACTCTTCAGACGATCAAGTAATAATGGCTTAAGATTATGACGATGTAAACTATATGGCACGAAAATTAATTAAAGAGTATGATATATGGGGTCTAGAAGTAAATAAAAAGAAAACCGAATATAAATAGTTGGTCGTACTGTATTTTTTATACCTCTATGTGATAAAGGTAGTCCACCTCAAACATTTTTTTTTATTTTTTGAACAACATTTTTTATTTTTATTTTTTATGATATTTCATTAAAAAATACATACATCTCTTAATTTTTACCCTAATAGTACTAACCTCTATTTTCAATTGCCATATTTATGTCAAAGAGCTATTTTGATTAATGATTTTAATGAAATTTTATATTTATATTCGGTAGGTATGAAAATCGCTCGTCATCTATTTTTTATAACTCTGAGGGGTAAGGGTAGTCCATACAAACAGTTTTTCTATTTTTTGAAAAAAAATATTTTTATTTTTTTATGATGTGGCAGTAAACAATACATTAACCCTTAATTTTTACCCGTCTATTACCAACCCGTATTTTTAATAGCGAAATTGGTGTGACAGAGTTATTAGTTTCACAGAGTTAGTTGCCACACTCCTTCGAAATGGCTTGACCGACTTTTATGAAATTTAATATGTATATTCGGATGAATGACTACTCTGAAGTTTCTTTCAGGAAAGTTGTTTCATTCAAATTAGTTGACACAGTTATAAGTCAGAATGACGTAGTCAACTATCTTACAGAGTTTTTAATTTCATTGGAATTGCCTGGACTCCTACCTAACAATTTACAATTCAAAGTAGGATCAGTTGCCATTATGTTGCGTAATATTAATAATATTAATCAACCTCGACTGTGCAATGGCACGAGACTGACTGTAAAAAGGCTAATGAATAATGTTACTGCGACAACGATCATCGAGGAAAAATACGAAGGAGAGGATGTCTTGATCCCGCGAACGTACCATTTGATTTTAAAAGTTTACAATTTCCCGTCCTTTTGGCTTCTGCAATAAAAATAAACAAATCACAATGCCTACAGTTGGAAGGTTGTGGAATTAACTTGGAGTTTCCATGTTTTGCACGTGGGCAAATATTCGCGTGTAGGAAAACCGTCATCGTTGTATATTTATTTAACGCAAAAAAATAGAAATATTTATATCCGAAAGTATTAAATTGATTTAACTTTTATTGATTGATTGAATTGATTTAAATGTTTTCTTGTTTTATTTTCTGTTAATTTTTTAGATATATTATTTAAATCTAAGGCGATACGAAGTTAGCCGGGTCAGCTACTAACAGATATAAAATAATGAAGATATGGTAATTCTGTCGGTATAATAAGAAAGATAAATACTTTTATATTTAATATCTACCAAAGGAATCTAAAACAAGTTATTTTGTAACAAATAGTTGTTTTGAAGTAAATCTGTTATTTTAAACGTATAAACAATTAGAATATCTTTTAAACTTGTAGACGAAATATTTTTTCGTATTTAAAAACTGACAGTTTTACACGAATTTAAACAAGAAACGAAGTTATTATATTGTTCTGAAGCTATTTTCCTCCGGCATTTTAAAGTAATTACCATTTTAATGAAAATAAGCCACAATTGTAAACAAATAAAAGTACAATAAAGCATTTGGAGCACGCTTTTCGAAGTGGAGATTGAAACGTCAATAAACTTATTTGACCCTTCAATTGTGGCTTATTTCTATTAAAATAGTAATTACTTTGAAGTTATTAAAGGTCGATTAAGTAAAAAGTAGGGATAATATTAAACTTAAATAACATTGTATGCGAGTGTTAAAAATGAGACTGAAACGAGGATTAGGCGGACCATGTTAAGGGAGAACTTAAAATTATAGCGCTCAAAAATGTGACTAATCTTCAAAATACTGTAAGTTTCTGTATCTCCCGTTTCTAGTAGATAGATTTTGATCTTTTTTTGATTCGTCTGTATTTTTACCTGCATTACAAATATGAAATTTTTTAATAATATTATTAAAAAACAAACAGTAGAAGCTAACGGATGGATGCAGGGGCAAGCTAAGGCCTAGGCGACCTAGGCACGTGCATAGGGCCCGTAATTTTTGCCGAATCGTTGATTGATAAAATCGGCCAGTTAGGACGAGCGCTCCAGTGCTTATGAATCCAAATCACGGGCAGAATACTTAACAGACGCTATGCGAGAGCATTACATAAAAACTCCGCCAAAATTAATACATGGGTCTTTGTAATCATCTTCTGTTCAATGCAAAGAAGGGCCAAAACAAATCACAAGAAAATTAATTATTGTCTCCTTCTTCAGAACAATTAATAGCGGGAAAAAAGTTAAAGGAGATTAGTTGGTTTATACTGACACCAACTACACATTGTACTATTACGTCTGTAAATCATTCTCCAAGCAAGAAACGCCAATGACAAAAGGGAAGAATGATTGGAAAAATGTATATATAACACATTGCCAGAGCATAAAAACTCCAGTGGCCACATTAACTCCATTTTAATTTTTATAACAAGGTCTAAACTTACTAAACGTATTGACATTGAACTGGAAAAACAAATGATAAATAAAAAAAAAATATTGGAGGAAGTGCTTAAACGTGTGGTAGTGACAGTCAAATTTACTTCTTTGCGTTTACTTTTTACACACTCTTTAGCGTTTCTTGGTAAAAATGAAGTGTTTTTTAGTGAAAATAATGGTAAGTATATAAGTGTTTTTGAATATTTATCTGAGTATGACAAACTGCGGCACCGGTACTATAAACTGTTTATTATCTACACTATACAATGAATTTATTTCTATTATAGCGAAAGATTTAAAACTCACAATAGTGGACGAAATAAAGAGAGCCAAATTTTACTCCCTAATTAATGATTCAACACTTGATATATTTTTCGTACATCAGCTAACCGTCATTATTCGCTATGTTCTTCCAAGTGATGTAAAAGAAAGATTTTTGAGAGTTCTACCTATATTTTCTCATACTTTTAAATCTTGTGGAAGTGATCATAATGTATTTAATATGTTAGGTAATTAAAAAGGACTTCAATCCAGAATAAAACAATACATTTTTTTGCCCATATTATATCATGGGCAAATCATTCATTAAATTAAATTGGTAACGTTGCTGCCGAAATTTGCATGAAAATTACCACTTTTTTCAATATTGTTCAGGAATTATACGTATTTTTTTCAATATCTACATATAGGTGGAATGCATTACAATAATTTTGTAAAAACCTATGTGTAAACCTATTTGTGACATGAGGTGGTCTGCTCTTCCGATGCTGACGTTGTGAAATCCTTGAAGAAAGATTATGAAGAAATTAAACATTGTTTACGTCATTTTTCTTAAAACCAAGATGAAAAACCATTAACAGGTCCAAAGCTGTCGGTTTACACAAAAATCTTGATACATTCTAGTATGTACTGTTACTTACTATTATGGGAAAAGATTTTAGAGAGAATAAATGTTTCAAATAAGACTCTTCAACAAAAAGACCCTAATCCCTAAATACTGCAATTTTAATCAATAATTCGTTGATAGATTTTATACAAACTGTTGTAGAGATGATTTTGACAATTTGGTAAAAACAAGTATAAAAAGTTAAAGATATTGTATATACTACTGATAAAAAAGTCAGAAAATACGAAAACTATTTCAAGATGAAATTTCAGAACATTAAATAAGATTCAGTGACAAAGAGCATGTTAATATATTAATATGTTAATATTTTTGTTGTATGTGATTATTTCATTAGCAACATTTAATTGATGTGATCAATTATTATCCGTGATCTGAATGATGATAGTGACTTTTCAATAGAGAAATTAAAATTATGAACAAGATTTAAACCTAACAGAACCTAAAAACTGAAGTATTACAATTTAAGACTTTTATTAGCAAATAAAATATTATTTCGGCTCTAACCATGTTGTCATTTATTCAGAAAAAACTTCAGAAACATAACTGTTTCAATAAACAATGCAAGCGGTGAAAGATTATTCTTAATAATGGCCACAATAAAACATTTTTCTTAAATCCACATTAGGCAAAAAAAATTAAATAGTTTATCATTAGTTTATACAGAAAAAGAGAGGAAAATAACAATTAATTATGACAAACTAATTGACGCGTTTGCAGAATTAAAAGTGGGAAAAAGCAAAATAATTAGTCAATCTGGGTATATTTGTTTAAGTATTATTGTTTGTGTTAATAAATTATATTTATTTAATTATTTTACATATATATTATTTGTTTTTCTTTTTTTTTCTTTGAATTCGATAATCAAATAAAACTACATACTATATGCTTTGAAAATACCTACCAAATGCAAATTATGTGACATGATTGAAAAATAGGCCCGGAATTACTATGTTGCCTAGATCCCGCTTTAGCCTTAGTCCGCCACTGAATGGATAAAGCTACAATTTTGCGGATTTGTTAAGCATTACAAGGACTCAAGGACTCCCCTTTTAGAGCAATTATAAATGTAGAAGCTAATTTTTATGAAAGTTATAGTTGTAAACTGGTAAACAATTAACGATTTTGCTTCCTTTGGCTGTTTTGGAAGCAACGAATTAATAAAGAAAATTTTAGAAAACGTCATTTTAAAAGTTTTTCTGTTTCTTAATTGATAAAATGTTTATATTTAAGTATAAATAGATACCTTTTATTGGTTAGCAAAGATTTGAAAAAGGTTCATTTTTTGCACTAAATTGTTAATTATTTCAAAAACCAAAATTTCTAACGAAAACATATAAGTTTGCTTACTATAGGCATATATTAACGAAAAATGTCGTCAAACACCTAACCATTAAGATGTTCCACACCCCCTTAAATTTTGCTTATCTCACTGGAATATCATTGATGAATCCTACTGGAAAATTGACGTGCTAACTGGTTGAACCTTTTTCAGTTTTCTGAACAAACATGAGCTTGTCGTCCACAACTCGCCACACAAACTTTAATTCAAACAGAAAAGAAACTAACTTAAATATACCAGTTATACGAAAACCCACAATAAGACATGTAACTTAGTCGCAGTAAGCGGCGAAAAAACTGACGATTGACATTAGCAACAGTGACGGATCCAGAAATTTTTGTCGGAGGGGGTCACGGGCATGGGTCTTGAGGGTGATTTTGATATAGGATTTAGATTTTTGCACCTTTCAGTGGCTGATCCCTAGAAATTTTTGTAGGGGGGGGGGTCATGGGTCTTGAGGGTGATTTTGACATAGGATATAGATTTTTGCACCTTTACGATTGATATGATTTGTGCCTCATGTAAGGGAACATTTTTTTACTCGATATTGAAATTTTTCTCACGAATAATATATACATCACGTAAATATTATATAATAAAAAGTAAATATAATTTTATAGAATGTATTCTTTTCGCCTATCTGATTTAGCAAATCGTTCTATGATTGCATCAACATCTAGAGAAATTTCAGTATGCACATTGATGAAAGCTAAAGCAGTTAAGCCTTTCTCCGAAGTTCTATTTTTAAGCCAAGTCTTTAGACGCTTAAGCGTAGAAAAACTACGCTCTGCAGTTGCTGCACTGACTGGCAGTGTAATTAATATTGGCAGAAATATTCTGATATTTGATTACATATGAATATAGCAGTTTTTTAATACTTCTAAAATAGAATCAAGAAGTTTTCCATTATTCTGCACGACTCTTTTCCACTTTTGAATCCGCAGTGAAAACTCTTGTTCTACTGTGGAATATGCAGTAGATGGTCCAATAATACCCTGGAAGGTGTCAACAATTTTTTAATGGAACTTTATCTTCTGGTGTGTTATCAGTTTTAGGTAAAACAACTAGAAGATTAAATAGATTCTTATAAGACTTAGAAATAACTTTCAGTGAAATACGTTCTTCTAAATCCAGAGATTGATATATTGATATATAAATAAGATATTTTCTAAAAGGAGTAAATAAATAGATTTTCGGAAATATTTTTCTCAAGATTTAGCAGGTTGGTTTTGACGACAGGTTTGATGGGAAACTATACTAGGGATCTTCAATTAAATGTCTAGTTGTTTAGCTATTACCTTTACTTCATAGTATAGTTTGCTAAAAACAGATTCAGCATTTGATATTTTATTTTGAAGGGTGCATTTAGTGTCCTCTATGGCCTCAGTAACCTTCTTTGAATCTAATTTTGGTGACTAAAGAAGACGACTAAGTGATACATTTGTACCTAAAATATCACTAAGACATACTACTGAAATTAGAAATTCTGGGCTCCTCCTAATAGTTTGCGTTAATGAAAATGCATCAGCTGACATTTTACTGTCCTTTCACGAAGAAATTGCTTCAAGAGCGTTGTATATTTTGATGATTGATTCGTCCTGGACTGAAGATGACCTTTATGCCTTTCAACCCAACGAGTTTCACAAATACCTTGGACAGTAGCCCCCAGTTCCTTTATTTGTATTCACTAACGTATCAGACAGAGCTACTGCAACAACAATATTCACTTTGATATTTATTATAGATAAATTATAAAATGTAGCACACAGTCTCAACAATTATAATACGTATTCAAATTACAAACAACCAATTCGTAGACAAAACTGAAGATAAGAAATATCTAATACAAAGTAAAAATGAGCTGATTTCGTGCGAAAAGTCATGTCATGTACATTGAATGAGCAACAATATCTGAGCGGTAATTCTATCTCATCGATAATCGAACGATTTTCTGGCACTCAAATGACGAATTGACAAAATTTGAAAATTGCGTAACTCTGAATTCGCGGAAGTAGGGGTAGCGTTAGTCGAGGTATTCTATCTATCTATACAGCCCTTGCTGTCCAATTTTGGACATAGGCCTCCCCTTCCTTCTTCCACGTCTCTCTATTGTAGGCAGTTTGTATCCACTTCGGGCCTGCGTGTTTCTTCAAGTCATCTGACCATCGCATTTGTGGCCTTCCTCTTTTTCGTTTGTAACTATATGGTCTCCAGTGTATAATCATCTTATTCCATCTGTCGTCTTTCTGTCTTATGGTATGTCCAGCGAACTTCCACTTAAGTTTTGCTATCTGCGTTAATACATCGGTCACTTTTGTTTTGTTGCGGATCCAAGTATTTCTTTTCTTGTCTAATAGCCTGATGTTCAGCATGTGCCTTTTCATGGCTCTTTGGGTATTTGCTATTTTTTCCATGTTTTCCTTTGTAAACGTCCAAGTTTGAGAACTGTAGGTGAGAACAGGAAGTATACATTGGTTAAAGACTCTTGTTTTTAAATTTTGATGGTATTTTCTATTTTTTTAGTATATAGGAAAGTTTTCCGAAGGATACCCAAGCCAACCGTATCCTTCTCTTTATTTCTCCGGTCTGATTTTCTTTATTTAATTTAATTAGTTGTCCCAAATATACATATTCTTTTACTTGTTCTATAGTTGATTGTGCAATTGTAATTATTAATTCCTCTGGTTGGTTGGTCATAATTTTCGTTTTATTATAATTCATTTGTAGACCTGTTTTTGTTGATTCGCTATTTAATTCATCCATCATATTTGCAATTCTTCCCTTTTATCTGTTATTAATACAATATCGTCTGCATATCTTAAGTGATTCAAGTATTGGCCATTTATGTTAATACCCCGTTTTTCCCATTGTAATTTCCTCACAACGTCTTCCAAAGCTTGATTAAATAGTTTGGGTGATATAGTGTTACCCTGTCTTCTCGACGTATCTTAATGGGCTCCGTTTGTTCATCTATTTTGATGGATGTTGTTGCTTGATCATATATATGATCAAGTCGAGGTATTACTATATTCAAAACAGGTGATTTTTTTAAAGACCAATGGAAAAAGGCTCCCGCATAATTCTACACTTACCCCTAGAATAAACGAGTTTGAATCATTTCAACTTTTGACTTCCAGCTTATTTGATTGATGTTTAATTTTGTTTGGGAGGGGTCATGACCCCTTGACCCCCCCCTTATACCCGCCACTGATTAGCAATAACTTAATGCAGAATGGTAGGTTATGGGAAGTGGCTAAGTTGAAATAATACAGAAATTGTTAATGATCACATTTATTTGCACAATAATATAGACTGTGTTAGATACTATGAAGCATTAAACGTTTGCTGCAGTGCCAAATCGTATTTGGCATCTTGGACTTATAGTAATACTTAGTATCATATGCCTAAACATATTTTTTTTGTATATAGCTACATATATTTGTCTATTTCATTATTAATTTTTACCAAAAATGTTCTCAAATACATAGTTGCTTTAAATTTTTATTGATAATAAATTAATATTAAATAGTATTCTTATATATCTGCGATATACACGAATTCGGCTTTTAGGAAACTTCATCCAATGCAAGTGATCTTTCTGATAGAGAATCTGATGGTTGTAGATCACAAACATCTACAATAGGATCACAGGCTGATATAACAGATTCACATAATTATTCCGGATCTCTAGAAAAAGGTATACGAATTGAAAAAGAAGCAAAATCACCGATGATGGACATGTAAGCTACCTTAATAATAGTATTAAATATTAACTAAATTTAAACTAATAAATTTTAAAATAAGACCCTCAGCTCTTTTATCATATATTTTTCCATACCATATTTTCCATAAAACATATTTTCTTTTAGTTTTCTAAAAGTTGGAAATAGTCCAAAATCAAACTTTTACGGCCATGAATCGGCGAATAAGCAAGATGTTGGTTCTTGGAGACAAGCAATAATCAAAAGAGTAGCCACTGTAAAGCAGGACCCCTCTCGGAGATCTGATAGGAAAATGACAAAAGAAGAGCTACGAATGTTATGGAAGAAATCAATATATCAAGCTATTTTGTTAGTGAGAATGGAAAAGGAAAATGCAACAATTAGAGGTAAGTTGTCAGTAAGCAGAAACGGGAAACAGCATAATTTAACGATGTAAAATATCAAATCCCATGCAATTATATTTAACTAATACATTTTTTGCAAGATAAAATAAAATGTGTGATAAAGATGACAACTCGAATATTTCTAAAATATTTTTGTTTGTATTGGGTCTTCTAAAAAACTGTGACATGTGGAATTTATCGTTTTCTTATAAAATACCTCTTACGAATATTTATACGTTGTATATCAAGAACAAGATAGACTGTCATAAAATGTGCGTATACGGGAGACCGGGGGAATTCCACGCACGGGAGATTTTTGCGCATCAGTATCTTGCCAACACGGCATAAGTATTTCAACATTCAACACAGCGGGCAGTCTCGTATTTGCTAGCCGAGCACATGCTTGTAATATAACTGCATTCGTAGTGTTGGATTGGACAAAGTCGCCAATTTTTTTTTTAAGACGTTAATGTAATTTTCGAATAATGTTTAAAAAGTGGTAAGTGCTTTTAATATAAACAGTGCATTGTATTTAGTCATTAACGAACAAGTTAGGTTACTCATCTAGGGGGAATAACGCGCAGCTGTATCGGGGTAATATCACGCTGCGCGGTATTACCCTGTGTGAGAATTTATGCTGATATAGTGTTTGTAATGCTTTTTAGGTTTTAAAATGCCACGAGCTTACGTTCGGAAAACTGAAAGATCGAAATGGACAAAAGATAAACTAAACTCTGCTATCACTGGTAAACAATCAATAGCTAAAAAAAGATAAAACTTGGCAGAAAACCAATTTTTAATGATGAACAGGAATCTACCATAGCCAACCATGTTAAAAAATTGGCGAATATGTTTTTTGGATCCACACCAGCAGAACTAAGGCGTTTAATATACCATTTTGCTGAAGCGAATAAAATAAAACACCATTGCGACTCGATAAAGAAAATCACTGCTGAAGATTGGTTAGAACTCTTTTTAAAGTCATCCAGACAATAGTGTTAGAAAGCCCAAAGGTACAAAACAGCATTTCTGCATTTAATAAAAATGAGGTTGAAAGATCTTTTAACAATCTGCCCACAGTTATCAAAAAGTTCCAATTTCCTGAGAGTCGCGTTTTTAATGTAGATGAAACGGGCATTTCTACAGTCCAGAAACCATCAAAAATTTTGGCACCAAAAGATCAAAAACAAGTAGGATCCGTAATATCTTGGGAGAGAGCGAAAAATGTTACCATAGCATGCGCTGTAAATGCTTTAGGACAGTTTGTCCCTCCCATATTCATATTCCCTCGAATACGTATGAATCTGCAATTAATAAGTGCTGGTTCAATTGGAGCCCAATATACAGGTGTTAAAAAAACGGTTGGATAAATCAAGAGTTCTTTTTCGACTGGATAAAACATTTTCGTTGGCATATAAAGGCCTGGAAAAAAGATCCAGTGCTTCTTATATTGGATAACCATGGAAGTCACATTTCTTTGGAGATTAATACTTACTGCAGATGACATGAAATTGTTATGTTAAATTAAAATCAAGTCAGTGAGCTAATCCCCAGCCTGGAACGTCAGGACATGTTAAAACGTAGTCTTGTGTACTTATTAAAAAGCTAGCTCCTATTTTTGACAAAATTGTTAAGAAAAGTTCCAAATCACGTACAAAACAACACTCAGAAATTTTCACTTTTAAGGCACTAAAAACTCAATTAGAAATCAAACAAGAAAAGAGAAATCTGAAATGCTGAAAAGGTCAAAAAAACTAAAAAATGAAAATAATGATTGTAACCGTAGAAAAACTGGCTACTAAAGCAAAGAAACGACCTGTAGGCAAGAAAGCTGAAGGAATAAAATTATATTTGGATGATTCTGAGTCTGAAAATTCGGATGAGCGTAAGCTTTTTGATGATAATAAACTAGATGATATAGGTTTAACATTAGAAAATGAGGAGTGTTTGGTGTGCAGTAAAATCGGACGAAACAAAGAAATTTGGTACCGTTCTATAATGTGTTCGAATTGAGCTCAATCAGAATGTAGTGGTTGGGATTCAGCAGTTAATTATACGTGCGATATGTGTGCCAAGGTCAAACAGAAGACAGTTAGAAAACAAAATTATCTTTTTAATGTGTTATTTTAATGTTTTCATTAAGAAATTTGTTTTGTTTACAATATTTACTTTATTATAATATTTCTTTTAGAATACAGCTTTATTTAATTTCTGCGCAGAATTACCCCGTAGATACTTTGGGGAATATCGCGCAAATACAGTTTTTTAAAGTTATTGGTTTTTAATAGATAATAGATTTATGTAATAGATACAAGTTTCAGTAGTTAAATTTTGGACGTTTGTGTGCACATGGGAAACTTTTTGTAAGTATTTTTCCCTAAGTGCGAAGACCGGGGAATGTCTGACCTACCTTGGAGCTACTTGAGTGGCTGTGTGTAAACAGCTTTGACTTTATGTTTATTAACGGAGAGTAACGGATATTATGCACCAATCGATTAAGTGGCGCATTTAAGATGTTTATAAACCATATACAAAAATGCACTACAGTTGATTTCTGCGTTGCACAATAGACCCATACAACGAAGACTAGTATAACACAGTTTTGGTTGAACTAAGAACTAATTCATTGAAAAAACAATATATCTTACATACTTACATTTCTTCAGTGGCGGCTTTTGGGGGTAGGCAGGATAGGCCGGGCCTACCCAATAATTTTAAGAGCTTTAAAATTGAAAAACATATATTCAAAAATTATGTTAATGCATGTAAATAACTTTTAAATGTACTAAATCACTTAATAAATTAGCGTCCGTTAAAATAACTATGTTATTATATTACCACAGAAAGCATCGAATCGTATTCAGGCATTTTAAATATCATTAATAGGTCCGATCGGAACTGGCCGACCCAGCTCACATAAGATCCCCGTACAAAAAGCGTTTGAAGTTAAGCAGCTTGCCAGACAACGATTTATATTGGCGTGTTTATGCTTGCTGTTTAGGCACCGGACGATCGGGCCTACGCCGATCATCGTTGTCACTTGTAACATAATTATCGAATTGTAATATAAATTTTCTTTTAAATTATGATAAAAAATATGTAACATAGTCTATAATTGTAACATATTTTTAAACAAACAACACAATTGCAAACAAGTGCACGGTTGCCCAAATAAATTAAAAAAAAAATCGTAAAGTTCGAAAAAAAAAAGATTCCCACTCTCACAAAAAAATATATATTACACACACTGGCGGCTACAGAATTTTTTTTTGGGGAGGTCATGGATCTTGAGGGTGATTACTTTTCTCTGATGCAAGGTCACTTTTAGTCTTACCAAGGTCATTTTTAGGGAGGATCATGACCCCGTGACCCCTCCCTCTGGATCCGCCACTGATTACACATAGCTATATGTAATTTGCTGGCTTGGCCTACCCAAAATTTTACCAGACCAACCGCCACTGCATTTCTTATAATTATCATCATCATCATCATCATCATTCTCAGCATATTCTATCGATTATGATGCAGCCTCCCTTATATAGTCATTCTTGGTTTCTACCACGATTGCGAAATATTTGCTTTTCAGTACCATGTTCTACCGGTTATTTACTTATATCATAAGTCTCATCTTAAATTTGGACGTCTTCTTGGTCTCTTGACACCTTTTGTCAGTTCTTCTCGCTAAATGTTCCGCCCACTGCCATTTCAAAGATTATATTCCGTGGATTATATCAGTGACCTTGGTTTTCTGTCTGATCTATTCTACTCTTTTTCAATCCCCCTTTGAGTGACTTTGAGTTTCTCTTTCTTAAGTGTTTCAGTTTCGCAGCCGTATTTTATGATTGGTAGTATATGCTGATCGAATGATTTTTTCTTTAGATGGAGTGGCATTTTCGATTTGAATATAACTGCATTACTACCAAAAGATGCCCAAGCCAGTTTCATTCTTCTGTTGATTTCTGGGAGTAAGGAGATATATTTAATGTATTAATTAAGTCAATGTATTTATTGTCCTAGGGTATACATACTCGTCTAATGCCTCAAGTGCAGTAATGTTTTTTATTCCATCTTGGACATGGTTTTTGTTTTTGCCAAGTTCATTTTTAAACTAACTTCTAGCTTCCTAGCTTCATTTAGGTCACTTATAAGTTCTTGTAGTTCTACAAATCGTCTGCAAATCGTAGATATCTGAGATATTCTCCATCAATGGATATTCTTTTGTTGTGCCAGTTCATTTTGCTAAATATGTTTTCTAGAGTGGCAGTGAAGAGCTTTGATGATATTTCGTCTCCTTGTCGGACGCTTCTGGTAGTGAAAAATTTTAGAGTGTTTTGTAATGTACGAAAGTTTTTATGTACGGTTTGTCAATGCCCTGGTTGGTTAGAGCTTTTATTACTGCCTTGGGGTATATTGAATCGAAAGCCTTTTCGAAATATATGAAGGTTAATGCTAGCGGTATTTCATATTATTTATCTCTACTCATTAGTTCTGAAAGCGTATGGATATGATCCATGAGACTGAATCATATCCATACTCGTGGATGTGCAGCATCTAATGCATTTGTTAATTTGTTGTTGATGATCTTTGTGAATATCTTGTATATGATTGGTAATAGACTTATAGGTCTGTAGTTTTTGATATCCTTTTTGCTACCTTTCTTATTAATGAGAATTAGGTTAGCTGTATTCCATTGGTTTGTGGTATGGTATGCATTTTGATCTTAAACAGTTTGTAAATATGCCTCCTAAGATTTTCCCGGTTTTTTGCTAGCTTGTTTTTTGTAAGCAGTTTTACTGTTATGCCATCTATTTCAGCCGCTTTACCACTTTTCATTTTTGTAATCGTCGATCCAACTTCTTCCGAAAGAACTTCTGGTACATCTTCTTGGCTACTGATTGTTTCTTCAGTGTTTTCTTCAGTTCTTCTGAAGTGGTTCAAGGCTTTGTATAGTTCACTGTAGAATTTAGTCACGAGTTGTATTATTTCAGTTCTGTCTGTAACTCCAGTGTTATTGTTTCTTAGAGCAACGATTTGCTTCTTCCCAATGATTAATGCTTTTCTTGTTTCCTTATAGTTTTTTCTGTTTTCGATTGTATTTTCTACCAGTCTTTCATTGTGTTTTCTTGTCTTCCTTAATACTTTTCCTTATTGTCTTACAAAGTTCTATGTATTGTATTCTCTGTATGCTGCTACTTACTTTTATTTCCTTTTTTTGTTTTAGGATTATTACAGTTTTGTCGGATAGTTTATTATGTTTATTTTGTTGTTGAGGTCATACGATTTCTTTGGCACTATCAATGATGATTTTCCTTAATTGAGAGCTGTCGATTTGGCCATGTAATCTTTCATCTGTCCTTTGATAGCGATTATAGTTTTCTTTTAGATTTTTAATATTTATACCGATTACTGTTGGTTTTGTAATTAATTTTATTCTTTATAGTTTCAGATCTAGAACAATTTTTGCTCTGATTAGTCTATGGTCCCTGTCTGTTCGAAATTCATTTATTATATTGACATCTTTGATTGTAGCAATCTTGTCGGTTAGAATGAAGTCAATTTTCAGTTCGATTTTTTCTTAAAGATGTATATAAAATTCACATATTTTGGTAATGTGCCAACTGAACCAGTCTTGGTTCTCCTCTTTTCTCACAGTTCACCACTCTCCCCTTCCATTTCTCTCACCGACTCCAGAATTTCCCACGACTTGTTCCTTGTCGTTTCTCATTCTCACTTTGGCATTAAAGTCACGAATTAAATACCTGAAGTGTAGTTCTCGGTAGTAGAATATATTTCCTGACGCTAATTTCAATAGCTATTTATCTTCCGTCTTACTTCGCTAACTACTATGATGTATCATTTTATATTTTCAGTTTCTTTTTTCAGTTCTAAAAGTCTGGATTGATTTGATAGCGAGCGGCAGTTATAAGTCGCTATATAAAGCGTTTTCGTTTTATTTGGGTAGCGGTTTAGACTCCGCAGATTCTTAGCACCCTGTGAACTTCTAGATTAATCCTGAAAGCTATCCATATCAGGGCCATTTGGGCCTAAGGAGAATGAGGGCCATGATTTGAATGACCCGTTCATGTTAGGGATTGTAAGGTGTACCTTACCACGCTGTCTTAGTGCGGGTTGTTAAGGGTTCACTTAAATGTTTTAAAAGGCGCCGGAACCCGCCTTTTACTCTCCTCCTGCTGTGTATAGTACCCCCATAATACGCCATATATTTCCAGGGATTACGCGACTTCTTCATGGACGTAGGAGATAAGATTCGTTGGCAGAGCTGGCTGTATTTTTAGATCAGCTGTGGCTTATTCGTCACTATCAGTTAGGCATTTACTGGAGATTTTCATGATTTGCTCTTACCAGCAAAAGAACAATTTCTCCGATACCTATGTCTACGTTTAACCTCCTTTTTGTAAATACGTTTTATATTACTATGATTACTTTTATTGATTGTCACCTTGATAAATAAGAAAAATCGCCGAGTTTTGTTCTACTCGTTCAGTTTTGTAAAGGTTTGTGCTTATTGTCGCCCAAAAGTACGAGTATAATGTCTGATTTCGAAGATCCACGGCATCGCGTATTCCTGTAGATATTTTACGGACTGCTAACACTATAACCGAAAGATTGTTGATTACCAAGTCCACTGCAGTTTACGAAACTTTTCAGCTTTTGACTTTTACACTATTGTGCCTAAAAAAGGCGTAAAATTGCTTCACTTCTATGTCTAGGCGTAAAAATAACATTTTTATATTGTCAATCAGGTCACAAAAATGAATTGGTTTGTGACGTTTAAAAATACACATTTTTTGCTACATTTTATAGACGTTCGTCGAAGCAATTAATGAAAAAGAGTACTTACTCTTGACTTGGAAAAAGATTTGTTGAAATAAGATAGTACTGTATAAAAATGCTAAATTATTTCATATAATATAAAGTCAATTGGAATGACTAAAATTTGAGTCTTTTTCATATTTTTTACTATTTACTTTAGTCACATTCTGCTTCTCTATTTTTACTATTTTTACATTTATTAGTGTGGTAAATATTATTTGATAACATAATGAGTTAATAACATACCTATTTACAACTTGTATATCGATTTCAAACAGGCGTTTGATGGAGTAGATCGACAAAAGATGTTAAAGCAACTATCTATGTTAGGGATACCCAATAAGTTGGTTAAACTTATACGAATGACTCTGGAGGGTTCCAAAGCTATGGTGAGAATAGATGGAGATATGACGCAGGCCTTTGATATTGAAAATGGAGTTAGACAAGGGGATGCCTTATCAACAACACTTTTTAATCTAACTTCAGAAGCTGTTGTTAGAAAACTGGATATAAACGGCTGTATTAATACAAGATCTATGCAAATATGCGCATATGCGGATGATGTTGCCATAATAAGCCGCAACAAAAGTGTATTAAGCGAAAAAGTTATAGAACTGAAACGAGAAGCTGCTACGTTTGGTCTATATATAAATGAAAGCAAAACAAAATATATGGAGTGCACAAAATCGAATGAACATGAGAATCTGAAGGTAGACAACCATACCTACAAATATGCCTCCACTTTTCCCTACCTAGGCTCAATAATAAATGACAACAACAACATCAGTCAAGAAATACAAGCACGGATTCTTAGCGGTAATAAGTGCTTTTATGCATACAAAGACTTAATGAAAAGTAAGTTACTGAATCGTGAGTCTAAGCTGAGAATCTACAAAACAGTAATTAGACCAGTGGTCACATATGGATGTGAAACGTGGACCCTCTCAACCACTGATGAAAATCAACTGAGAATATTTGAGCGCAAAATACTAAGGAAGATATTTGGACCAACCCAATGCAGCGATGGTTCGTGTAGAATTAAAATGAATCACGAGCTGGATGAACTAATGCAGAGCGCAGATATTGTCAGATTTGTAAAGTCACAAAGACTAAACTGGCTTGGTCACCTAGAAAGAATGCCAGATAATCGAGCTGTAAAAGTAGTCCAGAGATGGAAGCCCCAAGGAAACAGAACAAGAGGAAGGCCCCGTAAAAGATGGATAGACGACGTAGAGAGGGATCTTAAAACCATGAACATCAGGCAGTGATGCAGAGGCATTAGAAGAAGAAGAAGAAGAAGAAGAATGAGTTAATAAATTCACTTTATTTTTACTAGCATACGTTTTTATTTTCATCTTTAATATTATAACGCATGTTTCTAAAATCAGATTATATTTCTTATAATTTTTGTTTTGTTTTAAATATCTACAAAAAGAATCATGCTTGGCATGAATTACCATACCAAAACTACAATAATAATATTTAGAGTGTCCTATTTAAAACAAAATAAATAAAGAAAATTAAATAATTTAATTGTATATTGTATAATGTGTAATATCAAAAATATTTTAAAATTATAGGCGTCTTTGATATACATCAGTTTTGTTTTGTAAATATTTTTATATAAAACATTACTTAGCCATAACAAAAAAATCAAAGATTCATCACACCCTGTTTAGATAATAATAAATAGATATATTTATATCACTATGAAGAAATGAGCATTTCGGTAAAAAAAGTAAGCAATGCTAAAATATATACTATAATTAAAAATCTCAAACTACATTTACATTAAAAAAAAACATACAAATAAGAAAGTTCGGCTGTGAAAATAAACTCAATTAAAATTGTTTCAAATTAAAATATATAAATGAAATTATCTTTTTTAAATGTTTTTTTTTGTGTCTATATCTCAAAATGTTTACTGAACTTTATGAATTTTTTTTATTTTTTACAAATTTTTTCAGCTAAACAAGAGGAATCGGCTGTTAAAAGAATAAAACTTGAATACGACGAAATGCGCATGGTTCAAAGAGAACTAGAAGTTTGGGAAATCATAACTAACAAAGAAGGCAGTCAAATTAAGGTCGACTCTCAGATGCTTCTACAAGCAATTCGTCAAGGTGTTCCTAGAGCAAAGAGAGGTGACGTGTGGCAGTTTTTAGCAGAAAAATATGTAGCGAATATTGCCCCTCCTGATACTTCAAAATATCCGAATTACCATATGTCTTACGAGAATTTGTTAAAGCAACTTACATCTTACCAACACGCTATTCTTATAGATTTAGGTAAAGAAGTCAAATGTTATTTATACATAAATATTCATATATACATATATTTATATATATACAGTGTGACCCATTTAGATTGGAAACACCTCTATAAAATTTGAAGTTGTTAACCGATTTTAACCAAATTTTTTTTTAATGTCATGTAATAAAAGGTCTATTGCGGAACAAAATATGAAATATTTATTTAAATTTTCAGGGCAGTCTACGATACTTTTTCTTCGTCGAAAATGGAGAATTTGTATTAGCGATTTTTTTATTAAAAAAATTTCTACGCCACTGGATTTAGAGTGGCTTCAAATAGCTATGACAAAAATTTCATTAAGATATATTTATTAATAACAAACTTATGACAACTTAAAATTTTAAAACTCACTAAGAAAAAAACACTCTGTATTAACGTTAAAAAAACACTCTGTATTAACAGAAACATGGAAACATAAATTTAGTTTAAATTCTAGTTGCCTCTACCAATCCACCATCTAATTGGATACATTTTTCGTAGCGTTTATGAATATTTCTAATTACATTTCTTAGTTGTTGGGGAGCAATTTCTGCACATGCTTGTCGAATTCTTGCACGAAGTTCGTTTACGTCTATTGCACGGATTTGGTAAACTTTTTGTTTGATAACTCCCCAGAGAAAGAAGTCTAAAATTGTGAGATCTGGAGACCTGGGTGGCCAATCTATCAACGGACTACCCCGGCCTCTCCAACGGTTCCGAAAATTTTCATTTAGCCATTGCCTTACGGTTCTGACGTAATGAACAGAACACCCATCTAACTGGATATACAAATTTAATCGTTCATTAATTGGGAGCTTATGAATAGCATCCCACAAGTCGGTATTTAAAAATTCTAAAAAGTTCTGTGAGTTCAAGTTTTCTTCAAAAAAGAAAGGACCAATAACTCGCTCGTTCAGTATACTACACCAGACATTGATTTTTTGAGAATACTGGCTTTTACAGTTTATTACCCAATGGGGATT
The DNA here is from genome assembly GCF_040954645.1 of Diabrotica undecimpunctata. Taxonomy (NCBI): domain Eukaryota; kingdom Metazoa; phylum Arthropoda; class Insecta; order Coleoptera; family Chrysomelidae; genus Diabrotica; species Diabrotica undecimpunctata. The sequence continues at coordinate 65,564,737 of NC_092807.1, read as the reverse complement.
ATCTGCTGTCCAATAGCGACAAGTCTGTGATGATACTACTCCATTTGTAGTGAAAGTGGCTTCGTCGGTAAACAACACGTTTTTTAGAAAATTTATATTGTTTAAATATTCCCCTTGGGCCCATAAACAATATTCTAAACGTTTTGCTTCGTCGCCTTCTTGTAATGTGTGTAAGAATTTTGGTTTGAAAGGTTTAATATTATTTACCTTAAGACATCGCCGAATACTCTCTCGAGGCACATTCAAATATAAACTGGCATTCCTTAAACTGGCATTAGGGTTATTTCTGAAATGATCTAAAATTATTTGATCATTTCCTCTTCTTCTTTGTAACGGGTTATTTTTTAAAATTAGTTTTAATACTGCACCATATTCATTAAATATTCTATTTATTTTGTTTACCGTACCGCAGCTAATATTAGGACGATCTACATGTCTGTCATTAAATATTGTACAAACTTCCCTGGCACTTCTATCGTTATCTCCCAAAAGACGTATAATTTTAATTTTTTCTCTCAAACTTAATCTTGCAGCCATGACACAAAATATTATTAAAAGAATTTGAAGTAAATATTGTTGCAAATATTATGCATAAATTTATGCTAGCACTGAAATTTGTATGACACAAATAATCAAACAGTAATATCGTAGTCATGGCAACTGAGATTTAAGTTGCAGCATGTAAAGTTAATAATAATGTAAGTGCGTTACTTGCATTAAATTTTTATGCTATTTTAAACATTTTTTTGTCTAGTAGTGGTTTATTATTAAAATTATTTGAAAAATAATTAGTTTAATGGTTATCTGTTGATACAGGGTGTTCTTTTTTGGCTCGTAGCTTAGTGAGTTTTAAAATTTTAAGTTGTCATAACTTCGTTATTAATAAATATATTTTAAGTAAAGTAAAGTGGAGAAATAAAAGACAAAGAAGTTGGCTACTTCATCTATTTATTGAAGACGTTTCGCTTTCTGCTCAGAAAGCATCATCAGTTCATCTAAAAAGAACAATATGAAACCAAACATCCATAGAGAAGTTAAAAAAAATGTGTGTTACCTTACACAGACATGTAGCAGTCAATGATATTAAAAGTATAAAAAAGCTTCCGAAACTGGACATTTAGAGTTAAAGTTCTGCAAGAATTAGGCTTAATATGTTGTTTACTTTTAAATTTGTCCCTTAATGGGTTCTTTTCAACATATTTTCATATATAATAAATTAAATAAAAATAAAATAAAATAAATATATTATTCTTTTCCTTATTAACTTAGATTTATTAACTTAAATTTTATTAACTATTTGGTCAATATCACTTTTACATACTTAAAGTAATTGTTCCTGTTGATTAACTTTTTTGGTAAAATTTTAAACTGAAATTTGATTCATAGAATCCTTTTCACTGCAGTTCCAAATGCTGTGAACCTAGGGACTGTGGAAGTTGAATTAATCTTCACCTGTTGCTGGCTAACCAGTGACGTCATAAATAAAATATTTAATATATGATATTTTGGATTGACCTCGCATGCTTTGTTCTTTGTTAACAAATCAAACACTGGGGGGTAAATGGTGATCTTAACCACCTTTTCCTTTCATTTTTTGGCTTTTTAACGACAAGCTGTCAACCAAATTTATCACATTCTATGAATGTACCGTTCTATTATATTAGAAGTTGGTATTTTGCCTTGCTATTCTGTCATCTGACTTCAAGGCTATATCTATTCACGTTGGGTGCGTGGGTGTTAAACCTGTCACTTCATTTACCTGCGAGACTCAGTAAGCTTAAGACTGGTAACTTTATTTTTATCTTAATTACTACATCAATCTTAAATAATTTAATAATGATTCCTAAAGTTAAAATGAAAATCTAATTGATTATAAACAAATTGTTGGAAGTGCACTCATGATCTTTCTAGTTCTTTTATACAACAAAATAAACTTTAATGTTTTTTACTTAAGTTTTTATAATAACTTTTTTATATACATGTATTTTTACCATATGTTCTTTTGCTGTGCTAATGTTGTTTAATTGCAAACTTTTCCTAGTTTCAATTAATTGTTTTATACAACTTTAACTCTAAATGTCCAGTTTCGGAAGCTTTTTTATACTTTTAATATCATTGACTGCTACATGTCTGTGTAAGGTAACACACATTTTTTTTAACTTCTCTATGGATGTTTGGTTTCATATTGTTCTTTTTAGATGAACTGATGATGCTTTCTGAGCAGAAAGCGAAACGTCTTCAATAAATAGATGAAGTAGCCAACTTCTTTGTCTTTTATTTCTCCACTTTGACCGAAAAACCCACCACTCTTCGAGTGTACCTTAGTTTATTTTGGATTGACGGTCGTACTCCTTTTCTCGATATATATATATATATATATATATATATATATATATATATATATATATATATATATATATATATATCTTAAGTAATTACCATAGATGTCAGGAAAATTTTTTAAACAACCAGAATTTACATCGTTGTTACTGTTCTTATTTTATGTAATATTATGCCGTTATACTCCAGTCGTCAGAGACGAAAATGCCACTGAACCTTTAAAAAATCGTACGAACAAGCTGAAATTTAGCCGAGAATGCTTATTAATTTTGGGATCCCAAAAAAAAAGCAAAAAAGTGGACAAAACGCAAAAAAATCGATTTACCAATATTCTGTACGTTTTGAAAAAAAAAATGTTTTAAATAAAATATGTAGCTGAGATAATTTCAAACAAAAGTGTTTGAAAGCATTTGTAACACTTTTTGTGTAAAATGAACCGTTCTCTTCGAACAACGCTTGGAAGCGGCTGTCGATTTTGAACGTCAGTTACGCTCGCGAAATCAATGTTCAATAAAATTTGTATCAGCTCGACGGTAAAAATTCGATATCTTTTGATTCAAGTGTCCTATGGACAAAGTCAAAATGTGTTTTAAAGGTAAAGAGTTCAGCTTTTTTATGCAATTTTTGTATTTTGCCGCAAATAAACTTAAATTTCATAAAGGTCTTAGATAAATAAACGTTGCGCTATTCTTGCCATTTTTTATGATTTATAAAAATACAATACAATATATTTCTTTTATTGACTTTAAAGTTTCGATTACTAGAGCATAACCTTCAAAACTTGCATGGAATTTTAGTTTTTAGTTTTGGCAACAAATCTGAGGTATTTAAAATATGCTTAAAAAACGCTGCATTTACACTTTCACATAACAAACGATCTAAAATACAAAACTAAATACTAAAATGTTTAAAACTTAATTTTTTTCAATTACACTAGTACGTTTTTTTAGAAGAATAATTAAACTTTTGCTATAAATTACACCCAAAACCGTCTTCTTGGAGGTATTTCACGTGACGTGCGATCATTTGTAATATAAAACATTAAATCCGCGTTTTTTGTTGCCACAACCTAAAATTGAAATTTTATGTCTGGTTTCAAAGATTGATCTCTAAAAATGAAAATTTTACTACGAACGGTTAATGAAACTGATCAATTTTATTGATCACACGATAATCGTAAAAAATGGCAAAAGTCGCGCCATATTTACTTATTTAACACCTTTATAACAACTGAGTTTATTCTTGGCAAAATGCGGAAACTGCTTACGAAAGCTGCACGCTTTACCTTTAAAATGCATCCTGATTTTGTTGATAGGACACTTGGATCAAAGGATATCGAATTTTTACCGTCAAGCTGATACAAATTTTATTTAACATTGATTTTGCGCACGTAACTGAGAACGGTTCAATCTACACAAAAAGTGCTAACAAACATTTTTGTTTAAAATTATCTCAGCTACATTTTATATTTAAAACATTTTTTCTGCGGCGTACAGATTTCTTAAATGTATGCAGTAACTAATGGATTTATTGTTATTAAATAGCAGCATTTAACTAGAGATTTTTGGGGTAAAGTGTTATTTTAATTATATATTAAAATTTCAAAAAATACGAACAATAAATAATAAAGTAGACTTTTTTTGAGAAAATCTTATGTGATAGACTATTTATGATTGCATAATTTATTTCTACTCATCAAAATACTCAAAAAATAGTGGAAATATTACATGGGACAAAACATGTATTTTCTAGTATCCATTATTTTACTTCATTGTCATTAATTATTTACTATACTAACTTTTTAGGCAGAACTTTTCCTAATCATTCATACTTCAGTAGTCCTCTAGGACCCGGACAATTAGCTCTTTTTAATCTACTGAAAGCCTATTCCCTTCTTGATCCTGATGTTGGATACTGCCAGGGCTTAAGCTTTGTAGCTGGTATTCTTTTATTACATGTAAGTAACATTTATACGTTTCATAAAAGGTTTCAAAAGACCACTGAAATAAACTAATAATTTTTCCAAAGCAAAATTTAAATCAGGGATATGGTACGTAACAGCATCCAAATCGAGCAAAAAATATTTAATTTGAGTTTAAGCTGTTATGCATTTGAGCTAAAATTCATTTGCATGTAAAGATTTCTTGCTTCTTCAATAATATTTGAATCGACATACGACGCAAGATGGTGTATCAACTTGTTGTTTCTCTTTGTAATCATTCACTCACTCATTACGGTGCCAAAGTCCTTAAAGAGTCTCGATATTCTTAAGTTGTCTGCTCCATTCTACTTTATCCCTTGCCCATCCTCATTTCCACCGGCGCGGCGGCTTACTTAAAATCCTTCTTATTATGTTTGATTCGGGGCCTGGGCTACATGTCCTGGAGGTTTTGCTTGATTAAGATGGTAATACCGTTTTCACGATTTTTTCTTGTTGATATTCTGTAATTACAAGTTATATCTACTCCTTTATGCCCCATTTTTACATATCGTCCCGAATGTTTTGCATAATATCCTTCTTTTAAAAATCTGTACAGATGATCCGATTTTGATTATGGTCCATGTCTCTGATTCATATGTAGGAATATATAATATACACTTATACGAGTTTTTTTGAGCTGACGTTTGTTAGCTAACTAGCTAAGTACTTTAATATACCATGACAACACCTTGCACCTGCAATTATAATCCACCTTTTATTTCCCCTAATGTTTCCAATAATTATTGGTCAACCACTGTCCGTAGCTATATGATCTCTTTAACCGCTTCGAAATTGTTTGTTATTAACAGTAAGCTCTTCATCAACATTTACAGCTCTCGTGTTTGTGTTAGTCAGCATACATTTAGATTTATTTTTATTTTTATTTATGTGTAGGTAATCCCATTTGCTCTACTGCTGCTACTTGGTCTGTTAGAATTTCCGTGGTTCTCGCCCTGCCTCTTGTTATAATGTCCACGTCGTCAGCATAAGCATAAAATTGGACTAATCTATTAAATATAGTTCCCTGAAATTATACCCTGTAACTCTAGTTAGGGACGGCATACGTTTCGATACATTTTATATAAAAAAAAAATCATTGCCACTAGGATACATTTATTTCCAAATTATTTTTTCAGATGGAAGAGAGTAAAGCTTTTTTACTACTAAAACATCTTATGTTCCGCAGAGGAATGCGCACTCAGTACCTTCCGGATATGGCGAGCTTACAAATTAAGCTGTATCAATTATCTAGATTATTACATGACCAGCTTCACGATGTTTACGTTCATTTTGACCTTCATGAAGTAACACCAACTTTGTATGCAGCTCCATGGTTGCTGACGGTTTTTTCCTCACAGTTTCCATTGGGATTCGTTACAAGAGTATTTGGTAAGTGTCACTATATGTCGTAAAATATCAGCTCCTTTTGTTTTTTTTTTTGTAATTACCATTAATTTAGTTCTCCTAAAATATACTATTTCCAGTTCATTTTAAAATAATTCTGTCATCTAAAACTATGTACGAAATATAGTTTTAGCAACAACCTGTGAATGTTTTTGTATAGCGCCAAAGTAGAGTACCAAATTATTCAAATTACAATCATAAACGCTAAAAGCTGAGCTTCTGTATAAGTCGCTCTGAGGAGACCTACTCAGGTCAGGAAGGATAATGCCGTGGTTGTAAAAAGCGCAGTAGAGAAATATGTAAATTTTATTTTTTTTTCGCCAAATAAGAAATCCCATCAAGTAAAAGATATCAAAGAGAGGTATCCTGACTTCTTGTTACCTCATATATACATATATATATATATATATATATATATATATATATATATATATATATATATATATAATAAACGTCTTCATTAAATAGATAAAGTAGCACAACTCTTGTCTTTTTTATCTCCAAATTGACCGAAAACATCCCATTCACTATATATATATATTATTGTGATATTTAAAGTCTTGGTGCGCCAAGCAATAATTAGCTAATTAATTTTTTTGATTAATTAAAATTATTTAAATGATATGATTATGACTCTATCACAATTTTTAATTCTTTTATCTCAGGGTTAAATTCGTGCTTCAATATCTATGCTATTACATGTGAAAGGTAAGGTCCAGAGAATACCGGAATAATAAAAAACACATATGATCTAACACTATATATTGAAATAAAAATAATGAAATAATTCACACTCAAAAGTTTTCAATAAACAAATCTCATATAAGGATTCTCAAAATTTTGTTCTCCGTACGTGAACAATCAAAATTAATGGTACAAACAATATTAATTGAAAACTCAAAATCCCAAACTATTCTAACTCTCCTAATCAAAATATTTATATCCTTTCTAAATTACGTGTAAAAATTGTGTTATCAATAAAAGAAAAAAAACTGCAGAAAACAAAAATATCTCTCTCTGATGATGAGTGGTCCAAATCCTTGTTCCTTGTAGACTGTATTATCTCCTCTCAACCGCTCCCTATGTAATCAGCAATCTTACAACAGATTGTTGCAAGTATATCGTCCTTAATGATCTCCTTCAAAAGCAACAATCATTCAAATTATGATAGCCTTTCTCCTCTCGATAAACTGAAGCTCTCGTTGGCCCGAGTGAAAAATGACTCTTGGAATATCTTCTCTTTACGATAAACTGAATCTCTCGTTGGCCTGAACAGTGACTCTTGGAATATAAGTAGGAAAATATGACTTACAATATTTTGCTGCTTCAGCGTCTGTCAGATACACTAACTCCACAAAAACTCACTAACATTCAACACTACTGCTTGCTACTTCTTTGGAACCACCAGAGAACAATCCTGTTCCTCTTACAGACTTGGAAAATCAACTGATTCTCTTTTCTCTCTCCTCAATCTCGCTAAACTTTTTCCTACATACTTATCCCACCTTTTTCAATCTCCGCCAATCAAAACTCGTCACAATTCCCCCATTTTTTCATTTCGATAACAAACAAATTTTTACCTATAATTATAAAATTTCCTAAAACTTATTTACAAATAATATTTTCTATAATTCTTAAAAACTAACAAAAACCTCTTTCTAAAATCTCTTCTATTTGTCTCTAATCACTGCATTAATGTATTTTGGAAAACCCCGTTCAATTGTCTTTTTGTTTTCACTTAAAATTATGCGGGTCACTCAAGTATAACAAAGAAATAATTTATGCAAAGCTTACATTTTGTTTAGTACAGGTAATTCAAGAAATTAATAACTCTCCTTCTTCGAAATGTTTGTTGGATATTATCCTACTTATCTGAATTATTTTAATGTTATTGAATTTTGAAATATTTTTAAACAAACCAATATTTTTCTCGATTTTACATATCATAACAAAATATATATATATATATATATATATATATATATATATATATATATAATGAACCAGAAGTATTTGCTGACAACGTAAGGAAGTAAACGTTAAATAGTGGGATTGCAGCAATAAAAAATTAAAAAATGAAACGAGTACTCTTTTAAATTTTTATTAGAGAGAATACATTATAAAGATGTATTATAATGTTGATAAAATTTATCATAGTCTCTCATCTTTTTTCAATATATAAAAACTATTTTTATGTTTAAAAATTTAAAAAAATTACTATACATCCAAAAATACTTCATTATTCTAAATAAATACATGACATTATTTTGACAAAATAATGTCATGTATTTATTTAGAAGAATTAAGTGTTTTTGGATGTATAGTAATTTTTTTAAATTTTTAAACATAAAAATAGTTTTTATATATTGAAAAAAGATGAGAGACTATGATAAATTTTATCAACATTATAATACATCTTCGTTGATACAACCTCATTAAGTTTGTAAGTAGAAACATTTTTTAATTAATTATACCAACGCCAACAATTTATTCATCACATTTGTAGCTCCCTGATGAAGGACATAACCAATGTCCGAAAGCTTGGAATAAAAATTTAAAAGAGTACTCGTTTCATTTTTTATTGCTGCAAACCCACTATTTAACGTTTACTTCCTTACGTTGTCAGCAAATACTTCTGGTTCATTATATATATATATATATATATATATATATATATATATATATATATATATATATATATATATATATATATATATAATGAACCAGAAGTATTTGCTGACAACGTAAGGAAGTAAACGTTAAATAGTGGGATTGCAGCAATAAAAAATTAAAAAATGAAACGAGTACTCTTTTAAATTTTTATTAGAGAGAATACATTATAAAGATGTATTATAATGTTGATAAAATTTATCATAGTCTCTCATCTTTTTTCAATATATAAAAACTATTTTTATGTTTAAAAATTTAAAAAAATTACTATACATCCAAAAATACTTCATTATTCTAAATAAATACATGACATTATTTTGACAAAATAATGTCATGTATTTATTTAGAAGAATTAAGTGTTTTTGGATGTATAGTAATTTTTTTAAATTTTTAAACATAAAAATAGTTTTTATATATTGAAAAAAGATGAGAGACTATGATAAATTTTATCAACATTATAATACATCTTCGTTGATACAACCTCATTAAGTTTGTAAGTAGAAACATTTTTTAATTAATTATACCAACGCCAACAATTTATTCATCACATTTGTAGCTCCCTGATGAAGGACATAACCAATGTCCGAAAGCTTGGAATAAAAATTTAAAAGAGTACTCGTTTCATTTTTTATTGCTGCAAACCCACTATTTAACGTTTACTTCTTTATATATATATATATATATATATATATATATATATATATATATATATATATATATATATACGTAGACTTGGATTTAATTTGAGTCTCTTACCATTCTCTAACACGTGTTTTTGGGTCTACTCGTCATCAGTGAGACTTGTAAGAAGACTCGAACCAAACCAAAACGCACCGACTAGTATGGCAATTATAGGAAAAATAATTACTAGAGTATGCTACTAGCGACCTCTAGTGAGGGAAGATGAAGTGAAATGTCGATAGCAATTAAAGTAAACTATATACCCAAGCTTAATCAAGCTATTCAGAGCGATGCTGGGAATATTTATATTCCACCATGCATTAACAATTTACCCATATAAATTACCATCATTTTTGTACCCATTTCGTCGAGTAAGGACGATAAGAAACAACACATTTTTTGACCACAAAGACCAAAAAAAATATACATTCAATAACACCCGTGGACAAAGATCTATGATAGATTATGTTATAACCAACATATATATACATCCATTAATAATAATAGACGTAAGATGCCTCAACTCAGCAGATGTAAGTAGCGACCATAGCCTAGTATTATGTAAAATAAGAATCATCATGAATACTTCACACCTAATAGAAAGGCTCCAACACAAACAAAAATCAGAGTCAAAGGACTGAATACGAAATCCACGGAATACTTATACAGAAAAAGAATATCAGAGAAGAATGCCGGGAATGAAATATTAGAAAACGATAACATCAAGGAGAGCTGGGAAAAACTCAAGAATAACATATAACAAATTAAAAAGAAAACCCCATAGTTTAGAGAGGAAGACAAGATAAAACGTGAAGAAAAAAATAAAGCCTTTTTACAATACAAAACAAACAAACGTAACAGGCATACAACCACAATAATCGAATTACGAATACTTTGGTTAGACAAATAAAAAGGGAACGCTGGCAGAGCTTCTCAAAACAGATGGAACACGACAGAAAGAGATATGGAGAATGATCAAAGGACAAAGAAAAGAGATGAACGAACTAATTAAAACGAAACACATTGAGAAGGCAACATGGGCAGACTACTTTCGATCCCTATTTTCTAAAGGTGACGATAATGAACCACCAACACCAGAGGTAACGGCAAACGAAGAAATACATATTGAATAGGAAAAGGTAAAGTTATAATAAATAAACTGAATGGAATTATAATACTGGCAGAAGAATAACAAGGTTTTAGGTCAGGAAGATGACGACGTCACCGACGAAATATTAATAATGAGGCAAGTGCAAGAAAAATCAACTTCATTGAAGTTGGCAGTTTGATAAGACAGGGAGGTTCCCTGAGTGCTCTATTGTTCAACCTGATTATGGATTAAATAATAAAAAAAGTAAGAACTAAAAAAAGGATACCAAATGGGAGAAAGACAACTTAAAATACAATTACAACAAATACAAAAACAACAACGTATGCTGCACCAATTTAATATAACCGCCAGAAAGTTAAACATGTTAATTTCTTCAAAAAAAGACAAAATCATGGTTGTAACAGTAAATTTACCAAGGTCAGATAATAGAACAAGTGATGGGGTTTAAATATCTAGGCATCATTTTATCTAGCTACAGAAAGCTTGAAAGAGCTTTCCTTCTTCACCTTCCTTTACCACCTTCCTTCACCTGGAAACGGTAATAAATCATGTGCCAGTTTTGGTCCAACCCGAGTATTTCATTTCCTCTGTACCACCTGGGAGGCGCCCGATGGTGAATCTAACAATCACACACGTGCAATTCAATACTAAAAAATAATACCGAGAATGGTACATAATGACAGCCCCGTTAACAAAAATTATGCCCCTAAATAATATTAATATCAAGATTGTATATTTCCAAAAATTTATGTTCTAAAGCGCTATATAGAGTCATACTTACCTACCTACTATTATACGAATCCACACCATAAAAATATGAAAAAGTAACTAATAAGCAGTTACATAAAGAAACACAGTTCTGTGAGGACAATGAATAAAAAACTAATTCCCAGTGAGTTTGGAAAATATGTGAAAGGTATACATGAAAAAGTATGTAACAAAGCCGTGTTGTTTTTATCTATTCAAATCAGTGTGAGCTTGGGGAAAAAGTGTACCAACCGTATATCCAGGGAACCAATTAAGTATCTAGAAGTCTTTTTTTTGTTAAAAAATAAGCAGGAGCACTAAAAACCCACAACGCACTATATCAAGCAGTTTATACATACGCGTTTTTTCTTATGGACATGCATGAAAAATTTGATGTATTTAACATTATCAAACTCACTACAAATGATACATAAACGTTAAATACGATTGCAATTCAAAGAAAGCTAATTGTTGCTTGCCCTCTATAACGGTTATTCGTTTGATATAAAAATAGTTTATAAATTATTGCATGGGTTATTTGAGGTCTGTCAAAATTGAGAACTATATTATTGTGTCATTTATGTACTTACTAAATTTATTCATATTAATATTCAAAATGTCGAATTTCTAGTCAGCCAGCTCTTAGTTAGGTCTTAGTTAGTTTTAGATTGTTATTAAAATGTTGAAGATAATTCAATGTAGATCTTTCTGATATAGATTAAAACAAATAATTAGAAACACGTAAAAAATGTATCAATGTTTTTAATTGATATTATTTTTTTATTTTTCAGATCTTATATTTCTGGAAGGACCTGAAGTCATTTTTCGTGTAGCGCTGGCTCTTTTAATCTTCCACAAAGAAAAATTACTTCTATGTGATAGTTTTGAAGAGATCATGAATTACCTTAAAGAACAGCTTCCTAATATAGATAAAATTACTTTAGATAAAATTATGAAAGAAGTATATGCTACTTCGTTTACCAAACAACTAAATGAGTATAAAGTAGAGTATCAAGTTTTGCAAGAGGAGCTGAATTTAGTCCAACCACAGGTTGAAGCATTTCATAAATTAGAAGCTCATAGCAAGATTTTAACTGAACAAAATAAAGCACTAATGCAACAACTGGAGTTGAGTCTGTCTAATGTTCAAAGATTGGAGAAAACTAGGGTTCTACAACAGTCACAAATAAACAAATTGGAAATGCAGAACAGAGCTCTGGATGTAACTATAGGCTCTTTAGGAAATTTTGTTCAATCTTTAATTGAACAAAAATTAGACCTTGAAATTCCTGATGATGTACAAAGAATATTATCACAACTATCATTTACAGAACGAATAAAACATGAAGTAAAACCACATCAAAACAATCTTTTAAGAATGTTCCAGAGATCTCCAGAAAAAATAATGACCAAATCACAAAGTATGGGTATAATTAACTTACCAACACATGTTAATAGCAAGTCAGACCAAGCTAGATCGAGAACTAATAGTCTAAGTAAAAGAAATGAAGCTATTCCCAATCTGACAACCACCCCTAGTAATTCAACTGAAAGGATATCAAAATTCTTTTCAGGTTCTCATCACCATATACTCCAACAGAAACTAAACGCTCAAAATAATATGTTAGGTAATACTAAAATAGATATAACAGTTCAAGAGTTCAAAAACGAAGGTGCTCGTGAAAATAATTCTGTCGATTTTCCATTTGTCAACAATAACATCTCTCCTACAAGCTCGGAAGACAGTGGTGTGGTATCTCCAGCTAGTAACCCTCTAAGTCCTAAATCCATAGAATCACACCCCTTAAGCAACTGTGATGTTTCTTTTATGTTTAACGGTACTAGGGAACTAAAAACTATAAAGAACATAAATAATCTTAGACAAATTAGCCCTAACGTTATAAATAAATGATTCAGAAAATATTTTATGTTTATATTAACTATAAGAAATCTACTTACTATTAGAAATATAGTACTTTATATCCTATTAGAAATAAGTGATATCAAGATATAGCTTAGGAATATTTAGAGTGATTTTTGTATTGTTCAGGAAGTGTTGTATTGATATTTAAACATAATACTCAGTTAAATTTTATAATAGACAGGGTATACTAATAGTTCAATAATAACTGTTTTGTATAGAGATAATTTCTAAAGCAGAATAAATTAATAATCAGATTTCTTATAACTTTTTATGTAAAATTAGTGAATAAAAAATATTAACATTTATTATTGTTTTATAACATATTCAGGATTCAAGTATATAAAAATTAAACAAAAACCAAATGTTATAGGCATTTAACCAGTTGTATATGTATAAGATTGTATGGTTCAATAAAATACTTCACGTCGTAGACAACAATCTATTAATCACCATTGTTTTATAATCACTACTAATTTTGTTACCACAGTCATTATGATTTTTAATGAAGCCCTCACAAACCTAGACATGGGAATCCGAGTGAACGGTGAATACATCAATAATATCCTCTACGCCGATGATACTGTGTTACTAGCAACCAGCCTAAACGATCTGCAGGCCTTACTAGACCGAGTGCGAACTGTGAGCGTAACATCCGGACTGAACCTCAATATTAAGAAAACTAAATTGATGGTTGTCAGCCGTACAAATTTAGATCCCGGGGCACTAATGGCAGGTAGCGAAGAGATCCAGAGAGTCGACAGATTCACTTACCTCGGAACTACCCTCAACGTACAATGGGACTACGCTCAAGAGATTAGATCCAGAATTGAAATGGCACGGTCTACATTTATTAAGTTGAGATCTTTGCTGTGCTGCAGTGATCTCAGTTTGGGATACCAAGATGCGGATAGTGAGGTGCTACGTTCTTCCAGTATTACTATATGGAGTTGAAGCCTGGACACTGACGCAAGCCACTGAAAAACGAATCGAAGCCTTCGAGATGTGGATATACAGAAGGATACTAAAAATATCTTATGTGGACCATGTCACCAACGTTGAGGTCCTACAGCGCACGACAAAAGAAAAAGAAGTGCTTAATTTAATTAAACAACGTAAGCTTGAGTACCTCGGCCACGTGATGCGGAACGAAGAAAAACATCGAATTCTTCAACTCGTTATGCAGGGTAAAGTATTTGGCAGAAGAGGACCGGGACGCCGTCGTATCTCGTGGTTGAAAAATCTCCGACAATGGTTTGGGATGACCTCAGCGGAGCTGTTTCGCAGAGCAGTCAACAAAACCATGATAGCCTTGATGATCGCCAACATCCGGACCGGATAAGGCACTGAAGAAGAAGAAGTCATTACCATAATTCTGAAGCTATTTTCTTGTGGTATTTTAAAGTAATTACTATTTAAATGGGAATAAGCCACAATTAAAGGTTAAATTACGTTTATTGACGTTTCAATTTCCACTTCGGAAATCGTTCTCAAGATACAAACATTAAAAAGTAAATTAAACAAATTTTTGTTTTTCTGTTATTTAGTGAAAAATTCTTCTAATTTACTTAATTAATTAATTTAATTTTAATTCTTTTTTAATTTAATTTAATTTTAATTTAGAAGAATTTTTCAGTAAATAACAGAAAAACAAAAATTTGTTTAATTTACTAATGTTTGTATTTTGAGAACGATTTCCGAAGTGAAAATTGAAACGTCAATAAACGCAATTTAACCTTTAATTGTGGCTTATTCCCATTTAAATAGTAATTACGTTACCATAATATTGTTACAGTTCTTTGAAATCAACTTTATTGAACACTAACTCGTTTACAATAATTTTACCGACTATAAACTTTAAAACTCAAAATACAAGTCCTAAACTGTCACAAACATCTGTTGATATATATATATATATATATATATATATATATATATATATATATATATATATATATATATATATATGTATAGGTATATATATATATATATATATATATATATATATATATATATGTATATATATATATATATATATATATATATATATATATGTATATATATATATATATATATATATATATATATATATATATATATGTATAGGTATATATATATATATATATATATATATATATATATATATATATATATGTATATATATATATATATATATATATATGTATATATATATATATATATATATATATATATATATATATATATATATTAAGAAATACTAGATATTATTGATTGTCGATATAAACAAACAACACAGTTTATTAGGGCTGCAGTCAGAAATGTCAGTGTCAGTGTTTAGCCGGGATGTTACAGAAACACTCTTTTGACTTTTGGTCTAGCTTTCGGAATTGTTTTATTCCTTATTCAAGACACTGTAATTAGAAGAATGTGTAAATATTTACAATATATCACAAATTGTCGTGCAACTTACTAGGCGTTGAGATTATTTATATAAAGCTATGACACTCAACATTAATAACACACATATAAAATAAAACATATAAAATAATGAACAAAATACATTTTAATATTTAGTTATGATAGTAAAAATTTGTTTGTGACATCTTTTAATGGTGTGTTTTAACTGATCCATAGAGAACAGAAAGAAAAAACAAAAATAGTATGATTAAAAAGTAATTAAGGTGTTCTTCATGTTATATTAATGAAAGTAGTATATTAAACCTGTCTTGATGGTATGCAACATGTTTTGTATGCAGGTGCATTATGGTGTGTATATGTAAAAGTAAATCTTTATTTTATATTTGATGTTTGTCAGTAAATAACAATAAATGTTGCTTAGTTTATCTATATCAGATTTTTTATTTATACAAGACGTATTGGATTTTATGAAACACATTTCCAAGAAAACACGTTTTGAATGGTTTTTTCCTTTGCCAAAATACAGGAATCCTCGAAATTAAATTCATGTTTTAACGTTAATGCATGTTCTGTGAGCGAACATGCGTTTATTTTTTTGGTTTTTATGTCGCTGCGATGTGAGGTCACTCTACTGTGAAAATTACGAGATGATTCTCCGATATACACGTTTTTACAATTGGCACACGGTATAGAATAAACAACAATGGATGACTCCTGTATTGTGAAAGGATCCTTTGTCTTTGTGTACAACTTCGATACCGTTTTCAAATTCTTAGTTGCAATTTTTAAGCCACTAACATTTTTGAAAATGTTCATTGGGTTAGGTGTGAGAACTGGAATATAGGGTAGGCAACCATACGTTATTTTAGATTGTGGTAGCAAATTTGTTTTCATCTTAGATGGATGTTGAGAATAAAAGTTTATGAAACGGTTACTAAAACAAGGTTTACGATACCACTCCTTCGTTAGCATGCCATCATTGCCACGATGTATAAGCATGTCCAAAATAGGAATCATATTATCAGCCTCTCTCTCAACTGTAAACTTTAAGTGTTCACACTGGGCGTTAAAGGTGTTTAAAACATCAGTTACTTTGTTTTTTTTTCTCTACACGTTCTTATAACTTCATCCAAAACAAAGTTACATAGTATGGGGGATATTTTGCTGCCCATTGGAGTGCCAAAGATTTGTTTAAAAAAATTACCATTGAACAAAAAGATGTTAGAGTCAAAAATTAATGTTAAAACTCTTATGAAATCATCTAAACTGATCTTGGTATGCGGAGAGATGCTGTTCCAGTTATTTTTGATGCTGTTAAGAATATCATCTAGTGGTAGGTTTGTAAATAGTGACAAAACATCTAAACTAATCAATATATAATTTGAAATGAAAAAGACAGTCAAGATTTGATTTCACATACAAAGCGTCTATGTATCTGTTTATACGTATTTCGCCTTAATAAGGCTCATCAGAACAGCTATTCATAGGCGTTCTCAACGTGAAAAATAAATCTTTCCTGTCTTTAAGAAGCAACACTAAAATGGCTTCGAAACGGACGCAATAGCGACATCTGATAATAAATCCGTAAAATAGTTTCGAAACACAATTCAGATTTCTGCCTTAATCTGAGCCTTCTAAAAATTGCAAGGCAAAGCAGACGTTGATAAAGATGTTAATAGAGACATGGGGAATCTAAAATTTGCATTCCACGACATGTCTCCTCAACTAAGCAGAAATCATTAGCGAATTGGTTTCTTGTACTCATACAGAGTAGATCCGAATAAAATGAAAAAGACAGTCAAGATTTGATTTCACGTACAAAGCGTCTATGTATCTGTTTATACGTACGTTTATTACAATTAATGTGATATTAAAAGTCTGAGGTGCGCCAAGCAATTAATTAGTTAATTAATTAATTAATTAAACTTATTTAATGATGCAATTATGATTCTATCACACTATTTAATTTTCTTATCTCAGGGTTATACTCGTGCTTCAATATCAATGCACGTATCGTTCAAATGATGCTAGCCTCTTCTCCTCTCGATAAACTGAATCTCTCGTTCCGGCCTAAACAGTGACTCTTGGAATATAAGTAGAAAAATATAACTTACAATATTTTACTGGATCAGCTTCCGTCAGATACACTTACTCCAAGAAAACTCACAAACATTCACTTCTACTGCTTACTACCAAAGAACAACGACTGTTCGCCTTGAACCTTTGGAAAAATAACGGATTACATTTCTCCCTCAAAAATCTAGCTAAACTCTTATTACTACATACCTATCCCACTTTTTTCAATCTCCTCCAATCAAAGTTCGTCACACTTATCCCCATCTACCATTTAGATGACAAACAACAATTTTACCTATGATTATACATTTCCTAAAAATTATTAACATGCTAATCGGTTTCTACAAATTCTTAAGAACTAACGGAAAATTATATTTTCTAAATATTTCTCTTCTATTGTCTTATTCACTGTATATCGACGTACAAGTCTATTTGGCAAACCCGCTCGCATTGTTCACGATTTCACTAAGCTCACTCACGTCACTCGAATATATTTTACAAAGAAAATAATTTATGCATATCTTTAAATTTTGTTTACTACAGGTAATCCAGGATAATGGACTTTCATTTCTTCGAAATATCTTTTATAGTTTATTAGTTGAATTATTTGAATTATTATATTTTGTACTTTGAAATATATTAAAAGTAAACCAATATTATTTTCAATTTTACATAGCTTACCAATATATATATATATATATATATATATATATATATATATATATATATATATATATATATATATATAAGTAAAAAGTAACGGCATGTCTCGCAAAACAGAAAACCAAAAATGGTATATCGATGGAAGGCAACCGTATATAGGTATTTCTGACTATTGGTCGTCTTCAGTACGGTGCAGCCAAGTTAGAAAAGGAGCATATTAACTTGGGAAAGGATCACTGCAGGAGTATCCTTTTCTATATATTTATATATATATATATATATATATATATATATATATATATATATATATATATATATTATTGTGATATTTAAAGTCTTGGTGCGCCAAGCAATAATTAGCTAATTAATTTTTTTGATTAATTAAAATTATTTAAATGATATGATTATGACTTTATCACAATTTTTAATTCTCTTATCTCAGGGTTAAATTCGTGCTTCAATATCTATGCTATTACATGTGAAAGGTAAGGTCCAGAGAATACCGGAATAATAAAAAACACATATGATCTAACACTATATATTGAAATAAAAATTAATGAAATAATTCACACTCAAAAGTTTTCAATAAACAAATCTCATATAATAATTCTCAAAAATTTTGTTCTACGTACGTGAACAATCAAAATTAATGGTACAAACAATATTAATTGAAATCTCAAAATTCCGAACTATTCTAACTCTCCTAATCAAAATATTTATATCCTTTCTAAATTAAGTGTAAAAATTGTGTTATCCATAAAAGAAAAAACTGCAGAAAACAAAATATCTCTCTCTGATGATGAGTGGTCCAAATCCTTGTTCCTTGTAGACTATATTATCTCCTCTCAACCGCTCCCTATGTAATCAGCAATCTTACACAGATTGTTGCAAGTATATCGTCCTTAATGATCTCCTTCAAAAGCACAAATCATTCAAATTATGATAGCCTTTCTCCTCTCGATAAACTGAATCTCTCGTTGGCCCGAGTGAAAAATGACTCTTGGAATATCTTCTCTTTACGATAAACTGAATCTCTCATTGGCCTGAACAGTGACTCTTGGAATATAAGTAGAGAAATATGACTTACAATATTTTGCTGCTTCAGCTTCTGTCAGATACACTAACTCCACAAAAACTCACTAACATTCAACACTACTGCTTGCTACATTTCAGGAACCGCCAGAGAACAATCACTGTTCCTCTTACAGATTTGGAAAACCAACTGCCTATATCTTTTTTCACTCCTCAATCTCGCTAAACTTTTTTCTACATACTTATCCCACCTTTTTCAATCTCCGCCAATCACAACTCGTCACAATTCCCCCATTCCTTCACTTCGATAACAAACAAACTCCTACCCACATTTATAAATTTCCTAAAACTTATTTACAAATAATATTCTTCCATAATTCTTAAAAATTAACAAAAACCACTTTCTATAATCCCTTCTATTGTCTTTAATCACTGCACTAATGTATTTTGAAAAACCCCGTTCAATTGTCTGTGGCTTTCACTTAAACTTATGCGGGTCACTCAAATATAACAAAGAAATAAATGCAAAGCTTACACTTTGTTTAGTACAGGAAATCCAAGGATTTAATAACTTTCCTTCTCCGAAATGTTTGTTGGATATTATCCTACTTATCTGAATTATTTTATGGTTTTTGAACTTTGAAATATTTTTAAACAAACCAATATTTTTCTCGATTTTACATATCATAACAAATCCCCGCCATTTGATCTGCCGAAAACTCTTTGTTAAATTTTAAAAATGACAAAAGTTTTCTAGGATCAAATTATTTCACCATGTTATTAAAATCTATTCATGATACTGACAAATGTCGTGAATGTTAAAATACCCCGTATATTGCCTGTCTTTATACGGGATTGGATATATTTTCGTTTTAAATTTTTCCAAGTATTTTCCCTTAGAAGAAAGTTCATAATTTTTAACCACTTGATTTACTTTATTAACAAAATCTCCATGGTTTTCTAAAATCTTCTCTATTTCCTTCTCCATGTTTTTTCCACAATTTATTTTTCTTTCATCCACCTTTTGTTCACATGTGTTCACTGTCCATAATACTTCTTCACAAAATTCTGGATTCTCGTCCATCAGTGCCATTTTTTCTTCTGTTTTCTTTTTATCCTCTAATTCCCTTTGGTATTCCGAGCACCATGTTTCTATTCCTTTCATTTCTCTGATGATACCTTCTTTTTCTTCCTGCTTCCATTCTGTTTTATCGTCGGTTGCCAACAATTCTTCTGTACCTTCTATTTCCTGTTTTTCTCTGGTCTCCATCTTATTTTCCTGCTTTCTTTTCGAACTCTTCTTCTTTTTCTTCCTTCTCTTTTTCTTTTCTGTTAGATCTTGTTCTTGTACTTTCGGTTTATCCTCTACAGTCATATCGATTTCTTTGCGTTTTTCCTGTGCATTGATCCTTCCAGAATTTGTTTTCCTATCTGTTTGCTTTTCTTCTCCTGTGTTGTCTGGTTCTGCTCTGATTTCCAGTTTATTTTCCGAAAAATTTATGGTGATATCTTTTTTCCTCAATTCATCAATTCCCGCTATCATATCATGATTTAAATCTTCAATCACCACACATTTCATAATATGGAATTTGTTTCCCACTCTTATCTGTACTCCCAAGCCTTCGTTTACTGTCGTCAAATTTTTATTGTTTGCACCCACTAAATCAACCCTAGGAATCTTATACACAAATCTGTCCAAATTTAATTCTTTTACTAGTTTTTTATTGATTAGCGATATCTCCGATCCAGAATCAATCACAATTTTAATCGCTTTATGTTTTATAAATGCATCTAAAAATATTAGATTAGAATTAGAAATTTGTCTGTCGTTTCCTATTGCTACATGATTCATCTCCCTTCTATTTTGTTGTTGGAAGCTCTGGTTATTTCTATCGTCCCTTTGTTCGTTAGTATTCCTATTCGGAGGATTTTGTGCATCTCTATTCCTGTTGTGATTTTCATATGTTCTATTTTGTGTATCATTCCGGTTATCGTAATTTTGTTGTCTATTGTAATTATTGTAATTTCTCGGCCTATATTCGTTTGTTGATCTGGGATGTCGGTTTCTCTGGTCATAATTTGATGAATACCTTCTTTCCGGTCCATTATATTGGTCATGTTGTCTTCTATTTCTCATTTCTTTTCTTTTCGCTTCTTTTAATTGAAGGAATTGGCACAAACTATCAATATCTTGATAGTTTCTCAAAATCACGTGATCTTCCAACGTTTCCTCAAAATGTCTGCTGATCATTTCTACCAGCTGTTCGGTAGAATATTTGTATTCTAGATATTTTGAATTGTTATATATCTGCAAAGCATATCTTTCTTCAGATATTCCCATTTTTTCGTGATATTTTCCATTCTGTAGCTCTTGGTTGATTTCTCTCTGTTTATTTTTCCCCCAGAAATAGTTGAGAAATTTATTTTCAAAATCTGTCCAATTTTCAAACTCATCTTCCTTGCTTTCATACCATAACGCTGCTCCTTCTTTCAAATGGTTTCTAATTGTTTCTTTGCAATCGTCAAAATATCTAATATGTTGTAATTTGGTTTTCAAATTTTTAACAAACGGTACTGGGTGTGTTTTCCGAATATCCCCGCCAAATTGTATTTTCGCCTCGCTTGTTCCATGGATGACCATTTCTTTTCTCTCTACCCCTCTTAGTTCAATTTCTGCCATTTGTTTTTCATTTTGCTTTAATCTTCTTTCTACTTCCTTCCTGTCTTCTTGTAGCGCATTTTCAAATTTTATTTCTAATCCCTCCAAATTATCTTTAATTCTCATTTCTTGTTCTTTCATATTATTTTTAATTTCATTAATCTCTTCTATTTGTTGTATCAGTTCTTTCTTTATCCCCTCAACACATCCTTTAATTTCCTGTTCATAGTTTTCCAAACGCTGCTCTATATTTCTGTTATTTATTTCTATTGTTTGTTTTGTTTCTTGTTGATTTCTATCCATTTTTAGTGATGTTTCATCCATTTTTTGGGACTGGAGTTGCATTAGTTGTAATATTTTATCTATTCCTGATAGTTCTTTTCTCTCCTCAACTATTGTCACATTTCCTTCATTATCCGATACTTCTTCCAAACTTGTTTCATCTTCTCTGTTATCCTCCTTCCTTTCCTGCATTTTACTTTGTCTCCTTGTGACAGACATGTTGTTACTTTTTGTTATTGTTTTTGTCCCCGCCAAATGTGAAATTTTACAACACTCTATATGTTTCAGAACACGACAATATTTCTCCCCAAATGTATTAAATTTTCACGACAAATATCAAATATGCAATCAGTAAAATTCAAATAATTCCAAATAAATATCAAATGTACGATTGGTAAAGAAAATAAAATCAAATAATTCAATAGCAGTAAATATCCACTAACTACAATCAATCAATAAATCAAATTTATATTCCCTGGAAAAATTGTCAAAATACTTTCAAATTCAAATTCCCTCAATGTTATATGTTTTTATCTCTGGATCACCTGTACTTATTCCAGATCTCTTTCCCTTCCTTCAAATGTAAAGCTGCGATATTTTCAAGCCCCACGTTTTGGAAGCCAGTTATTGTGATATTTAAAGTCTTGGTGCGCCAAGCAATAATTAGCTAATTAATTTTTTTGATTAATTAAAATTATTTAAATGATATGATTATGACTTTATCACAATTTTTAATTCTCTTATCTCAGGGTTAAATTCGTGCTTCAATATCTATGCTATTACATGTGAAAGGTAAGGTCCAGAGAATACCGGAATAATAAAAAACACATATGATCTAACACTATATATTGAAATAAAAATTAATGAAATAATTCACACTCAAAAGTTTTCAATAAACAAATCTCATATAATGATTCTCAAAAATTTTGTTCTACGTACGTGAACAATCAAAATTAATGGTACAAACAATATTAATTGAAATCTCAAAATTCCGAACTATTCTAACTCTCCTAATCAAAATATTTATATCCTTTCTAAATTAAGTGTAAAAATTGTGTTATCCATAAAAGAAAAAACTGCAGAAAACAAAATATCTCTCTCTGATGATGAGTGGTCCAAATCCTTGTTCCTTGTAGACTATATTATCTCCTCTCAACCGCTCCCTATGTAATCAGCAATCTTACACAGATTGTTGCAAGTATATCGTCCTTAATGATCTCCTTCAAAAGCACAAATCATTCAAATTATGATAGCCTTTCTCCTCTCGATAAACTGAATCTCTCGTTGGCCCGAGTGAAAAATGACTCTTGGAATATCTTCTCTTTACGATAAACTGAATCTCTCATTGGCCTGAACAGTGACTCTTGGAATATAAGTAGAGAAATATGACTTACAATATTTTCTGCTTCAGCTTCTGTCAGATACACTAACTCCACAAAAACTCACTAACATTCAACACTACTGCTTGCTACATTTCAGGAACCGCCAGAGAACAATCACTGTTCCTCTTACAGATTTGGAAAACCAACTGCCTATATCTTTTTTCACTCCTCAATCTCGCTAAACTTTTTTCTACATACTTATCCACCTTTTTCAATCTCCGCCAATCACAACTCGTCACAATTCCCCCATTCCTTCACTTCGATAACAAACAAACTCCTACCCACATTTATAAATTTCCTAAAACTTATTTACAAAAACCACTTTCTATAATCCCTTCTATTGTCTTTAATCACTGCACTAATGTATTTTGAAAAACCCCGTTCAATTGTCTGTGGCTTTCACTTAAACTTATGCGGGTCACTCAAATATAACAAAGAAATAAATGCAAAGCTTACACTTTGTTTAGTACAGGAAATCCAAGGATTTAATAACTTTCCTTCTCCGAAATGTTTGTTGGATATTATCCTACTTATCTGAATTATTTTAATGTTTTTGAACTTTGAAATATTTTTAAACAAACCAATATTTTTCTCGATTTTACATATCATAACAATATATATATATATATATATATATATATATATATATATATACATAGTATATATATATTATATATATTATACATATATATATATATATATATATTATATATATATATATATATATTATTTATATATATATATATATATATATATATATATATATATATATATATATTTATATATATATATATATATATGTTCGGAAAGATTTCCGCGGTTAGTACAATTAAACTTAGAGCTAAGATTAATATTATTATAAAAATTAATATTAAACTCACCAGTCTTCCGGGTTGAACCGCGTCGATATCCATTTTGCCGAGCTTTCGACATCCTCTCTGATGTCTTCTTCAGGGCTTCCGAGGTCTCAGTCTCCCGAGCCCCCAGACACTACTACACTCAATAGTCACTTCTAGTTCACTCACTAGTTCACTACTGACGCGGTTCAACCCGGAAGACTGGTGAGTTTAATATTAATTTTTATAATAATATTAATCTTAGCTCTAAGTTTAATATATATATATATATATATATATATATATATATATATATATATATATATATATATAAATATATATATACCGAAACAGAAACAGAAAACAGAAACCGTAGATTTTGCACTTTAAAATATTACGATTTAAGCCAATTTGCTTTAATAAAATGTTGATATTAAGAAAGATATAGGGTGTTAAAGTGGAAATTTAAAATTTAATTTTTGCTATAACTTTTACGTTTGTAAATATTTTTGGAAAAAAATTTACAATTGGATGCTTTTAAGTAGGATAAATTATAATTTTATACATACTTTAATGTAACTGATAGAGGGCGCCACATATGCCACCTGTGTGGAATAAATTTGCGCTTAATTTGCGCTTTTTTGCTCTTTAAGTTAGCTCTATTTGTGTTAAAAAATATTAAAGATACATTATTTTTACAAAAAAAGGTATACTTGTTAGTAACCTCTAAATTCAACCGTTTTCGAGATAATCGCATTTTATAAGTCAGCTGCATAATAATTCTTAGTTTGATATTTGTGCGGTTTCGTTAATCTAAGGGTAAAGCACTGAATACCTCTAGATAAGCATAATTCATAGTTTATTCTTATTAAAACAACTCAAAGATGATAATTTAATATCACAAAATGCTTTGTTATACATCTTCTTCTTTAGGTGCCATGTCCGTATTCAGACGTTGGCCGTCATCATGTTTACAATTTCATTTTTCTATCGCTTCTTAAGTTTCTATACTGGCGTTGTATTACTTTTTCTGTATTGTAAAATGCTGAAAATCTACCACCACATTCTAGAGAGAAGCCAGTTGGAACATACTTAAATACAACTTTTCTGAACGTTGGATTGGTCGTGGTAGTCATATTCCTTGCCAATATGGTGAGATGTTGATATAATTATTTATTTCATAAAAAATCCGAAAAGAATACTTATTATTTATTACGTAAATTGTTTATCCATTTTTATTAGGACAAAGCCAGAGCAAAGGTATTAAATAACACATATGTGTCTTGTTTCATAATACCTTTGCTACAAATCTAACCCTAAAGACTCAGCATTTTTACAAAAACATCATCGTTGCCTAATAACCGATATTGTTATAAATATAGTAAACACATAGGCAATTTAGTTCAGCATAATATTAGTTCGTTAGTAAATCACAATAGTCCATTTGTTCGAGATGTAGTTATAGTTACTCGTAAGCTGTAACGGAATCATATAAATAAGTAATGCTATCGATAGGTTATTATGAGTAACCAATGGACGAGATGCATCACAGTTTAATACATTATTTAACCTCTGCTACAAATAAGATGTAGTTCCATAATATACCATAAGATTTGGATATGTATCCAAAAGAATATATTCATCCATTTTACATTATAGCCACCAAGTAGCCCAGAATTTAATCCGCTTGATTTTGGTGTATGGGGCGCATTAAAACAACGTGTCTATAAGAATCCCATAAATATTCGCAACCAACTATGGAAAGAAATAAATACTGCAGCAGTTTCTTTAGAACCAATGATGCTATTTAATATGAGACAATTTTTTATGGAATATATCGACAAATGAATTAAATAAAATGGTGGACATATCGAACACTTACTTTGACAAAACGTTATGTTATTTAGTTTAACTATTTCTTAATTTGGTTTGTAAACAAAATGTTTTGATTATGACTTTAATTTAAAATTAAACGAAAATGTTTGATGTAAAATCCTATTATTCTGTTATTTTGTCAAATCCTATTATTAATTATCTTGCTAATATATTTATTTTATTTAATATTTTGTTAACTATTAACTTTAGTTAAAGGTATTTTATACCAAAATTCAGAAGTATTAAGGTTTTTGTATATTTTTCCTTCGTTGCCTGGAGTAATTGCCTTAAATCAGACTTATGCAGCTGATTTGTAAAATGCGATTATCTTGAAAACTGACTGTTGAGTTTTGACTAACATAATATTTTTTGTCCCAAATACAGGTAACTTAAGGAGCAAAAAAGTTACATCAAAGTGTGCATCAAATTTTAATTTCTCATATTTAAAAGTACCCAGTTGTAAATTTTTATACATAAATGTTTACAAACATGAAAGTTATAGTGAAAAGTAAATTTTTAAATTTGCACTTTAATACCCTGTATCTTTCTTAATATCAACATTTTATTAAAGCTACTTGGCTTAAATCTTAATATTTTAAAGTGTAGAATCTACTGTTTCTTTTTGTACAATTACTTAAGGACCACCCTGTATATATATATATATATATATATATATATATATATATACATATATATATATATATACATATATATATATATATATATATATATATATCTATATATATATATATATATATATATATATATATATATATATATATATATATATATATATATTTGACGTTCCAACCTTCAATACAAATTTCATGAATTTTTTCGATGTTATCTTGAATGTTCTCGAACTACTACTTGTGTTTCGTCAAGAAACTTTTTCTATATAAAATAAATCTTACGAAACTTCCGTAACACTGTTTCCTCCTTTATAGTTTACGCCTCTAATAACTGGACTATCAGGGATCGATTGAAGCCAACATGGTGGATCAGTTCCATGGTATGGAGCTAGTCTCTCGATATGAATTACCTTGGGTGTACTTATAGCTGAAAACTGGATACGATAGATTAGATTGTTTATTTTCTGAAGAAATGGTGTACGAGCCATTCCAGTTTTTTTGAAGTTTTGTACAAAGTTCATTCTTATATGTGGGATTATATAACCATACTGGGTCAGCTATTTTAAAATTTGCACTAATGTACCACTAGCATGCATGTAAAAAGTAAAAAAAAAATAGTTGAATGAACGTATTGTATCTGTATCTGTAGAGTAGGGAGGGCGAGTTAAGTTTCACAGCACTTAGGCCACAATTGACCCATTGTGCATCCTCCCAGCGAGCTGTCACCTTTAGCTCATTGTCCATCCTGCCATTTCTAGGAAGGTGGACAAGTCACCAGGAGATATCTCTCTTATGTGGGCAGGTGTGGGCCAGGACTCGCCGAACGCGTACTCTCGTATTAACGATAACTCCGGGCATTCACATTGGACATGCTCTACAGTTTTGTCTTCTCGTTCACATTTCCTACATAGAGGTGTGTCTGCTAGCCACAGTGTGTGGAGGTGTTTGCTTAGTTGACAATGGCCAGTCAAAAAACCAACTGCCAAACGTAGGTTTTTCCTGGTCATTCCCAAGTACTTCTTTGATGTTGACTCTTCAAGGTTACTTAGTGTTACCCTGGCAAGTTTACATCCTTACCCTTCTTCCCATCTTTTTACAGTTTGCGTATGGTAGTGACATTTGACAATTTCCGCGATTGTTGTAATTGACCAACCAAAAAGATCCCCAGGTCCTAAGAGTCTTAGGCCTGCCGCCTTCCTAGATAATTGGTTAGCAATGCGGTTGCCTTTATTCCTATTGTGTCCTTTAACCCACCTCAAGATTATGGTATTACCATGCGAAGCTAAAGTTAGTAACTCATGACACTCCATTACTAACCCTGATGTGACACGTGGTCTATTCAAGGTTAGTAGCGCTTGTCTGCTATCTGTGCAGAACATTATAGTTTTCTTTGCTATTCCTTTTTGGGTTATCCCTTTTGCGGCTATGGAGATACCAGTTAGTTCTGTCTGAACTACGCTGGCATTTTTGCCTATACCCCACTTTATTCTTAGGTTCAGTGATCTGGAGTGTATCCCGCATCCTGAGCCTTCTTTCATTTTGGAGCCATCGGTGTATATGCAATAGGCATTTGCCACGTTTGTCTTGTTTCGATTTTGTAGGGTTTGTTAAAGACAAACTTTGGTTCAGTTGAGTCGCAGAGTGCCTGTAGCAGTGGTAGCGCATCCAGCTCTCCCTGCCAGAAACGAGTTCTCAATTGTCCCATTCCTACATCAAGGTTTGCACCAGCTGAGCGCAGTCGCAGCATTGTCACTAGCGCCACCTCTTTGACATATATATCTAGACCTAGAGGCGTGATGCCAATGATCAACTCCATTGCAGCAGTTGGTGTTGTTTTCATGGCACCTGTTATATTTATGCAAGCCATCCGCTGAATATGGTTTAGTTTGTTAATCGCTGTTGCCTGTAGCCCTTTTGGTACCCAAGCAATAGCTCCGTAAGTTAGCATTGGCCTAATGACAGGCATATATATGCTCTTTTAGCTCTACCATCTAAGTGTGAATTCCATGTTAACTTCCTGTCAAGGGTAATAGCAAGGTACTTCACCTCGTCAGAAAAATTTAGACTGTAGTTTAGAATCCTTGGGAGTATTAAACCCGTGATTTTTTTTTCCGGTAAAAAGGACCATCTCTGTTTTCTTAGGATTTATAGATAGTCAGTGTTTCTTGCACCATGTTTCTATTAGTCGGAGAGCAACTTGTAATCTCTCACATAGTGTGTTCTCAAACTTACTGCTTTGCAGGGCAGCAATATCGTCTGCATAGACTATTGTGTAGAAACCGTTGCTGCTGAGTTGGTCAACCAGGGTATCTAGAACTATGTTCCAGAGTAGTGGTGATAGCACCCCTCCCTGTGGACACCCCCTCGTAACCATGCCTCTAACAGAAACGTCTTCTACATTTATGCTTATTGCTCTATTAGAGAGCATACTGAATATCCATTCGTTTACGGCCAGGGGAACATTCCTGTGTTTTTATGTGGTTTTATCAAACGCTCCCTCAATGTCTATGAATATACCTAGGGTGGATTCTTTATTATCCAGCGATCTTTCAATTCTTCCCATTACATGATGCAGTGCAGAATCGGTAGATCTTCCCGAAGTATGTGCATGCTGATTTGGGTGAAGTGGATTATGGACCAGAACATTATCCCTTTTGTACCTCTTGCATAGCCTTTTCATCGTTTTCAACACAAAGGATGTTAGGCTAATTGGTCGGAAAGCCTTTGGTAGGGTGTAGTCCATCCTACCTCTCTTTGGTATGAAGACCACACATACCTCTCTCCTCTTCCTAGGAATATATCTCAGAACCAAAGAGGCTCTGAATATTTCCACGAGGTGCGGCAAAAGGATATCCAGTCCATACCGTAGTAGGGCTGAATATATATATATATGGCCCATTTTACCTTTTTCTCATTAATCATTGTTCTGGAGAGATGCCAGTCGTTTATTGAGGGTATGATTACTTCTTCCATCCAGTTTGGTGCTGTTGAGACACTAGAACCGGGAAAGTGTGTTTTCATCAGGACCTCAGCACTTTTGCGAAGGTTGGAAATTTTGTTTTCATCTTCCTTCGTTAGTATGCCGACATGCCGATGTGGGTCCTTTGAGAGCGTTTTTTGTAGCCTGGAAGCCTGCGGGAAATCTTCGATTTCCTCACAGAGGGTTTTCCAAGCAGCTCTTTGTCTTTGTCTGCAGACTTTTTTAAACTCTCTAAGATTTAATTAATAAGAATTCAAATCCTCTTTGAGTTTGGTGCGTTTTGCTCTATTGAAAACTGTTCTTGCTATCTTCCTAAGGTGTTCCAATTTAGTACACCACCAAGAGTTGGTTTTGCGGCTTTCCTGGACCATTCTTATTGGACAGAATTTTTTATAAGCATAGCTTATTTTGCTTTGGATAGATACCGTATATCTTTCCAATTCTGTATTAGTTCCTGGAGTTGAAGCCTTTTAATTCAGCAGAGCATCTTCTAAGAGTCGGTTGTAGAGTTCTACATCCATCCTTCTAGTGTCGCGCGATTTGATAAGGCTTTTTTCCAGACTAATATTATAGGTTGGTCAGCGGTGGTCAGACATAGAGGTATCCTCCGATACCTGCCAGTTCTGAATTTTATTCGATATTTCAGCTGTTGCCAGCGTGATATCTATGACTGTTTGGCTACGAACATTAATAAAGGTACGTTTGGTGCCTCTATTTAAGATATACAAATCTTTTCTAATAATACAGTCATAAAGAGACTTACCTCGAGCGTTGTTATCTCTGCTGCCCCAGCCTAAGTGGGGAGAGTTTGAATCGCAGCCGATAATAAGTTCTACCTTCTGACTGATACAATGGTCTACCAGATCTTCCATTTCCTTTGTTGTTGGTAGGGCGGCTGCATCTGAGGGTAGGTAGACTGATTCTAGTATCAACTCTCTATTTTTTCCCTTTCCCCATGGGCATTTCACTTTAATCGCAGTTAAGTCTGAGGTGCAAAACTGCGCCATGGGGGAGGCTTTGTTTTTTCTGGGAATATATATTGCTGTTCTCGGTTGTTGATTGCTTGGTAAGCCAAAAATTTTACCGTTTAGACTGCTTAGACCAGTTATTTTGGTCTTATTTATCCAAGGTTCTTGCATGAGTCCTATTGCATCCTCTGTTACATTCAGGCGGCGACATAGTGTCGCCGTTCCCACCTTTTTGTGTTGGAGGTTGCATTGAATAATAGTAACCTTATTTTTTCCGACGTCCTCGCCCATGGCTTAGAGATCGTTTCGGTTCTTTTAGGTGTCCATTTCCTCCTCGGTTGAGGAGGGGGCAGCCTCAGTAGTTTCGAAGTCTCCTCTGCAGAGTTAGTTGACCATCATCTGATGGTCTTCTCCCTACTGTTGGACCAGGGGTATCTCAGTCTCAGCAACCGTCGTCGGCTGCCGGGTGTCTGTGATTCCTGGTACCGAGGAGGTATCCTTCACTTTGTTGGTGTTTGCTTTTAGAGTCAATGAGGTGAAAGCGCAGCTCAGCCTCATTGCCCGTTTGCTAAGGAAAGCCATGTCATCGTCTCCGATTCTGAAGACAAACAGGTGTCATTTAGGATCCTTCTTTACCTCATGGTGGAAGGTGCACCATCTCGCAACTGCCATGTCTGGATTTTGCGCCGCTAACCTCCGCAGCACTCTTTCTGGGTCATCAGAGGTGCTAATAGCGCTCCGGGGTCCATAGAGAGGTTTTGGTAAGTTGTGGGAACTTATCCAGCAGGGAGCTACAACAGCCAGTGATGCTTCCTCCCACAATTTGAGATCAGCTGTAGCCTTTTCCAGCCATTCAAGCGCCCCATCGTCATCACAGACTACTCTGATGATCTCACCCGAGTAAGTCCACGATTTGAACGTGGGTGCTTTTACCTGGCTGCTGGAGGTGGACAAGATTGCTCTGTCCAATTCCTCGATTGGGCTCGATTAGGATTCCACCACTGTGTGACATCTTATGCTTCCTCGGCGTGCCCTCCGTGGAGGTACTTTGGTGAAGGCGCTTCACACTGGGGGCTGTTGGTTCCTGTCCTCTGTTGGAGGTAGAACCGTTGTCAGCCTCCGATGTGGGCACCTTCACCTATGTTTTGGGAGGGGCTGGAGAGGGATGAGCTGCTCCCGTGGGTGCTTTTCCCATCGCCTCTCTGGCCTTCTTCCTTCGTTTTGCCTCGGCGCCGCAAATTCTGCGGCGTTTTGGCCGATTTTCCTGAGGTGGTCCTTATCCATCTTCCGCTTGGGCCGAAGATTGAGGTGATCATTGCTGTCGATCCTTAACTGCGGCTTCAGACTGAGGTGAACGTTTTGGTCCAACCTCGGAATTTGGTTTTGGTTTTTTGTTTTGTATATTCATGTTGTTTCCACGAGTAGCTAGGGAAAGGTTGGTCGCCCCTGGCAGAGCCCCGCATTATCAGGGGAAGGCTTTATACAATGGGGTTTGTCTGGTTCCCCAGGGGGTTCGTTCACGACCACATAAAACCCTGTGGTCATACATCCATCGGCACGATTACCTCACACGTTAGCTTGGGTAGGGTGCTTCTTAGTCGCTGAAGCAGTTCGTCCATTGCTAGTCTCTTGAATATCTGAAAGAGATTCCCAGATACCAAAGAGAACTATGTGGTGACCTAGCGTGGTCGTTTTACACCTTTCTGTACTTCCCCTTCACTAGGCTTAGCCCGTTTATAGGGTGTACCTTCATTCAACGGAATGAACGTATTGTTCAAATAGTTAATAAGTTATTCAATTTCTTTATCCCAGATCAAGATTTTATTAAATTTGTTATTAAAAAACAGTTTAAAAAAAGGCTGACTTTTTAGCCAATAAACATTTATAATAACTATTTTTTATGACATGCTGTTATATAGGCTAAATGAAAAGCTGGTAAAAAACCACAGGATCCAAAATAAAATAAAACCTTCTATGACCAATAGGAAACAAGACAGCATTTTTTTCTTGAAACCATATTTCCATTGTTTATTAACATTAAGAGCTAACTAGATTATAAAAGATGATCTAAGTTACATGATACATCTTATAGAGGGCATATTCAGTGAAGAAGTAAAAAGTTTTAACCCGTTAAAGTAATGGTACTCGTAAAATACCGCTGCAATATCTCGTCTTGTTTGTTGTTATTGATCGTAAAAGGTTCAAATTGTAACACGTAACTTTGCTCATTATATTTTTGAAATAAATTTATTTTTTAAAAAGTCAAAAAGGTGTTTCGTGATATAAAAAGTGGCGCAAAAGTCAGTAGGATCTGGAACGTTGGTAGAACAAGGAAGAACCTAACTGATAACGGTGGATTCCAATCCATTAATCAGAAAAAGAACTAGTAATCTCCAAAAAGCAGTGGCATGCTAACTTTGCAGTAATCTACGGAAGGAACACCAAGTGAAGCCCCTGGTAGAACAGCTGTTGAGTACAAGACTACTTGATGTTTTTGAAACGAATGTAAGTCTAACATTGAATCATCTCGTATATAATTTTTGTTTTATACCTTTTATTATCATATACTGTTCGATATTCCAATATTAATTATTCTTTCAATTAATAAGTTTATGCCGAATTTGAATATTTTTGATAATTGCTTTAATAATTATCTACTTTTGGCGATTATTCTGAAAATCGTCAATTTTTTATTTTCATTTTATTAAACGATTATTTTTGTCGATTATTCCGCTAATCAGATACTGTCTTAGAAAAATACTTTTCTGATATTTTGTTTTATTATTTTGATATTTATATTTTGATTTAATATTTAATATTTCTATTTGAATAATTATTTAGCTAATCAATCCATAATACATTTTTTTATTTCGTTTATTGATTTATTGACCACCATGAATGATAACGACAACACTACTCGTCCCGCTTCTCGCAATGAGAACCAGTCTGAAATAGAACCTTATATATTATCTGAAATATTTTCTACCGTACCCGAATTTGAAGGCGATCAGATATTTTTACACACATTTTTAAATGCTTGTGATTATGCCTACAATATGTCTACGCGTGACCAAAAATAACTATTAGTAATTAACATAAAAAATAAATTACGCGGAAGAGCAGCACAACTTATAAGTTCAAGAAATCCATTATCGTATCTAGAAATCATATCATTTTGGGGACACTAGAGACCTATCTTCTTTGATACAAGACTAACAGAGAGTCAAACAACTTCCGAATAAATCGGCTCTTATATTCCTCAATCGTGTCCAAGTCCTTAATGCAAAAATGCATGCCAACATACAGAAATCTAACCTCTCTGCTGTAGAGAAACAGGCTCAAATTGTTTTAATCGAATCAATGGCGCTCAATACCTTATTGACCGGCCTCGATCCAAGGATCGCTCACATCATTCGTGCTAGTAATCCAAAGGACCTTCTTGAAGCTCAAGTCCGCATCAGACGAGAGTTACAATTATCCTATTTCGAAATACAGAAAATCAATCGACCCAATCCTACAAAACCTAATCAAAACAATTAACCCATCGAAGACCATACCTTCAACCACATAGATGCACGTTTTGTGGACGTATGGGCCACTTGTACACCGAATGCTGTTCTCGACAAAATTCCTAAAATAACTCGCAAAATTCCAACAATTCCCATAATTTTAACAATTCCCGAAATTTTAATAGCCATCAAAACTTCAATAACGCTCAAAAGAATGGCTTTCGGAGACCAACTTTCAGTTCAAATAATAATTTCCATAACAATAGACCTAATGACCAACAAAGACCTTAATTTACACCAAATCAAAATAATTCACAAGTACGCCCTTCTCTAATCCAAAAGAATCCTATATTTTCAAACGATATTCATAGAGCTCAATTCGGTAACTATGAACCTGACTATGTTAATTAATGACTATACCCCAGCTCCAAATGAAAACTACCAATACGAAGATTTCTCTGATAATTTTTCGACTGTTCTAACAACCATTCAAATTTCGTCATTTTGTGTCATGTGGAACAATTTCACCCAATCATGTCAACATTAGACTGATAATTGCATTCAGTGCAATTTTCAATCCCTATGACAACACGATCGAGTTTGATAACTTCATCCAAATAAATTTCAAAATGTCACGTTTCGGCAATGAGAATGTTCAAAGTATAAATGCGCTAATCAAAGAAAAAATTCCCAGAAATACAACCTACAGTCACAAATATATTTGGGGAATATTCATGGAATTCGAAAAATTATCCGCCGAATATCCCTCGGACATTGATGAATGCCTCATAATTTCATGACAAATTTCTCAAGCTCGTTGCTTAGTAACAGCACTCAGCCTTCGGCTTCGTGCTGTTATCAAGGAACGAGCTTTCGATTGTCATGAAATTATCTCGTCTGTTATCAATGTCCTAGGGATATTACTACTGATAATAATTATTCACCTCCTGATTATTACCATTCATTCGATCAATCACTCGATTTAATTGATAGCCAAGACTATCACGATTTTCTCACAGTCCCGAACCAGAACCACATACCAGACAATGCCAGTTCCATGAACGAATCTTTGTCTCAAATACAGAATCAGATTCAAACTCTGAATTTGGACGACATGAATCCATCTCTGAACTTTCCAGAACAGAATTTTCTCTGAGTTCTCTTCTTGCTGTGAACTCTAAAAACCTGTACTATATAAAAGACGC
This sequence comes from Diabrotica undecimpunctata, assembly GCF_040954645.1. NCBI lineage: Eukaryota > Metazoa > Arthropoda > Insecta > Coleoptera > Chrysomelidae > Diabrotica > Diabrotica undecimpunctata. The sequence continues at coordinate 65,529,383 of NC_092807.1, read as the reverse complement.
ATCCAATACGTTTAAATTACTTATCGATACCGGTGCTGGTATCTCTATCTTTAAAGAAAATAACGCGAAAAATTTCAAATCACGTTTTCCCGAAAAAATTACCATACAGAGTATTACAGACCAAAAGATTTTTGTCACTAAATCAACTTTAGTCCCGTTTCAAGTGGAAAACCCCCATAAAGTGTTTATCCATAATTTGGATATTTGGATATCTTAGGCCTCGATTTTTTAGAATATTACGAATGTACAATAGACATCAAAAACAAACAACTTATCACAAACTTTAAAACACTACCTCTCTACATAGTAGAAACTATTTCGCTTAACAATGGACCCCCTAACCAAATTAAAATAGATCCCAGATCCAAGCAAATATTCAAGTTAACCTGTCATCTGTCGAATACAGATGCAATTTTGCACAAAAAAGAAAGAGATAAAGTCCATATCCCCAACGCATTAGTACACGTAAATGAAAAAGTCAAAAGTCAAGTCAAAATATCAATTTTTGGACGCCAAACTAGCCGCTGAGCTCTCCTGGCAACCAGTACGATAAAGAAAAATAAGAACAGGAATCTCCATATAGAAATATGGAAAACTACAAAGGTGTTTATCAACACCATTTGACGAGACGTATCGGGCCTACCCTCCGTATATGTCAAATAAACATAGAAGGAATTAGTAGATCAAAATCCGAATTTCTTTCAAAACTACTAATCGAAAATAACGTTGACGTCATAACCATTCAAGAAACTCACCATCGGAAACCGAGCTTCTTAAGAGGGGTAAAATTGCGGGATATAGCATGATTGGAGCCACTTACAGCAATGTTTATGGCACTGCAACTTACGTGCATAACAGTATACAAAATGCTAAGATGACGGACTGCAGCTGCGAAAATAATGTGTCCATAGTCTCTACAGAAGGGAATGGCGTAATCATAAAAAACATCTACAAACCACCATTAACTAAATGGCCAGGTGATGTAATAAAAGCTGTAGACAACCAACCTACAGTTTACATTGGGGACTTTAACAGTCACCACAACAAATGGGGATATGAAAACAATGATGAAAATGGGGAGAAACTACTGGAGTGGGCCGAAGAAAATAATATTCACCTTATCCATAGTCTAAAAGATAAAACTACCTTCTTTTCTAGAAGATGGCGCAAAGGCTACAACCCTGATCTATGCTGGGTTTCCACTAACTCACAGATGCAACCACTCCCAAGCTCTCGAACTGTACCTCCCAGTTTCCCTCACAGCCAACATCGACCTGTCATAATCGAACTAGGCATACAAATTGCTATCGTTGAATTCACGCCGAGACCCCGTTGGAATTTTAACAAAGGAAATTGGCCCGAATTCACCAAAGAGCTGGACACCTGCATTCGTTTCATTCAAGGCCAACAATTATCACCGTTTCTTAGGAATGGTTATCTCTATCGCCAAAAAACATATCCCCCGAGGTTTCCGAAAGGAGTACATCCCAGGCTGGACGGAAAAAAGCCAAAAACTATATGACGAATTTTTGAAATCAGAAGATCCCGAAATTGGTGACAACTTACTGAAGTCACTGGACTCAACAAGACTTAATACATGGAAGTCTATCATAGAACATATTGATTTCTCACGTTCCAGTCGAAAGGCATGGGGACTGATCCGCAAACTGGGCGAAGCAAGCAGAGCGCAACACTTAAACAAATCAAAAATTGAGCCAAATAAAATAGCCAATAGAATAATTGAGAACTCCCAAACTCCATCTGAGAAAACTCATACATCTACCGTAAAAAGAGCTCTTAAACAACTTAAAGCAAATACTTCCGCAACATCAGAATACTCACGTGACTTCTCATTGGATGAAATAAACGAAGCGCTTAACCAAACTAAAACAGGAAAAGCAGCAGGCTTCGATGAAATGTATCCTGAGTTTATAGTCCACACTAATACAAAAACACGACAGTGGCTCAAAAAATTCTTTAGCGACATTGTGAATACAGCTGTGCTACCCCCAGAATTCAAAAGAACAAAAATTATCGCAATCCAGAAGCCTGGCAAAGACAACAAGCTGCCTGAAAGTTACCGGCCTATTGCCTTACTCAGTTGCTGTTATAAATTACTAGAACGACTTTTTATTACCGAATATGTAACACCATTGAGGATGCTGTACCAATTGAACAAGCTGGATTTAGAAGAGGACGAAGTTGCTGTGACCAAGTGCTGTCCTTAACTACATTTATTGAAGCTGCCATGAAAAGAAAAAATCTGCCATAACATTTATAGATCTCACGGCTGCCTATGACACTGTGTGGAGAGAGAGCCTTATTTATAAGCTGATGAAAATCATACCTTGCCTCAAAACTTGTCAGCTGATAAACAATCTACTGACTAACAGACTGTTTCAGGTATATATGAATGATGCACAGAGTAACGTTAGAAAACTTAACAACGGCTTACCTCAAGGCTCAGTGCTAGCTCCTTTATTATTTAACCTTTATACAGCAGATATACCTGAAACAAAATCGAGAAAATTTGCTTATGCTGACGACCTGGCCATTGGCTTCCAAGATAATAGTAAAGAAGAAGGAGAACGAGCTCTAAACGAGGACTTAACTACACTAAGTAACTATTTTAAGAACTGGCGCTTACGTCCTAAGACAAGCAAAACTGAAACCTGTCTCTTTCACCTGTCGAATCAACTTGCGGGCGATACTCTCAAAGTAACTCTAAATGATACAGCTATCAAACATAACAACAACCCCAAATATCTAGGCGTCACACTTGATTGAACACTCACCTTCAAAAGTCATCTTACAAACGCAGCCGGTAAACTAAGAACAAGAAATAACTTAATATCAAAACTTGCTGGAACAACTTGGGGTGCTTCTGCAGATACTTTTCGGACCTCTGCTCTAGCTTTGGTTTTTTCAGTGACAGAATATTGTGCACCAGTATGGCTAAATAGTGCACATACAAGCAAAATCGATGTCCAACTTAACCAAACCATGAGAATAATCACTGGAACAATAAAACCAACGCCAGTGAGATGGCTGCCTACTCTGAGCAATATTGCTCCACCAGATCTACGCCGTACAGCAGCATTAGTGAGAGAGTACCAAAAAATTGTAGCCAACGTACAATTACCAATACATCAAGATATCCCAGACATCTCAAAAGAGCACCAGCGACTGAGATCTAGAAATTCTCCAATACGATCTGCCCGAAAAATTGGTAATTCCTATGATATACATAGGCAATGGACAACAAGATGGATGCCAACAGTAGAATCGGACTATATTACGATATCCACCCCAACTCAGGGTTTCATCGGATCAAATCTGCCCCGGTCCACTTGGGCAAGGTTTAATCGTATACGTACCGGATATGGTAAATGTGCTGATTCGCCGTTCAGGTGGGGTCGTGCAGAAAGTCCACAGTGCGATTGCGGACAATCTAGACAGACCATAAGCCATTGTGTTTCAGACTGCTTGAATCGTGCCTACCGTGGAAACATCCAGGACTTTGCGGAATGTTCCCCAGAAGCAATTGAATGGCTATGTAAATTGGACATTAATATTTAGTGTCATTCATTCTATCTTTAGTGTTTAAATAATATATTTGATATATGTGTATATATTATTGTATTTGTATATTTATCGTACTTGAAAGTCCATACGCTAAATAAAATAAAAATGAAAAAGGAGATTTTCTAACATCCGTAGTAAATGCAAACGCAATTCCCAAAATTATCGATTTTTCCGATATCGTAATTGAACCTTATTCAAACTACGCTATCCTAAATTTCCAATCAAACGATAACTTGGTAAATTATTCTTCTGATACAATTGACCGTACCAACAAAATCAAATCTCGACTTCGAACAAAACATCTTAACGAGGAAGAACAGGAACTTATTACAAATCTTTGCTTAAATTATGAAGACATATTTTACTTAGAGGAAGACAACCTCACTTTCACCAGTCTGATTAAACATCAAATTGAGACTAATAACGCCAAACCCATTTTTACGAAATCATACAGATATCCTCAGGTCCACAAAGAGGAAGTAAAATCTCAAGTAAATAAGATGGTCAACGAAGGTATCATCCGACCCTCTACTTCTACTTGGTCATCTCCTGTTTGGGTTGTTCCCAAAAAAATGGACTCTTCTGGAGAATAAAAATGGCGAGTAGTAATGGACTACCGCAAGCTCAATGAATGTACCATTGACGATAAATACCCTCTTAATAATATCTCCAATCTTTTAGACCAGCTTGGAAAGTGTCAATATTTCACAACTCTAGATCTTGCCTCCGGGTTTCATCAGATCGAAATCGATCCCAAAGACATTCCTAAAACAGCCTTGTCAGTCGAAAACGGATACTATGAATTTACTCACATGCCTTTTGGACTTAAAAATGCACCGTCCACATTCCAGCGTGTAATGGACAATATTCTTTTAGGTATTTTGAACGAACAATATCTTGTCTATATGGACGACATTATAGTATACTCTCCTACTATTCTCGAGCACATTTCCTGTCTTACTGAAGTTTTCAAACGTCTTCGAAAGGCTAATCTTAAAATCCAGCCTGATAAATGTAAATTTCTCAGGAAAGAGGTGGCGTATCTCGGACATCTTATTACCCAAGATGGCATCAAGCCCAACCCTTCAAAAATCGATCGTATCCAACGATTTCCTGAACCGACAACACCGAAAGACATAAAATCCTTCCTAGGTCTAGCCGGTTACTATCGTCGTTTTATTCCCAATTTTGGCAAACTCTCTAAACCTCTCACTAGACTACTCCAAAAAGACGTTGCTTTTAATTTTGATCCAGATTGCAGGCAAGCTTTTGAAGATTTGAAAAACGCTTTAATTTCTGACCCGATTCTGACCCATCCAAACTTTGAGCATCCATTCGTTCTCACAACAGCTGCAAGTGCATTCGCCATCGGCGTTATATTATCCCAAAGCCCCATTGGGAAGGATCTACCTATAGCATATGCTTCACGTACCCTGTGTAATGCTAAAACACGATATTCGACCATTGAGCGATAGCTCCTTGCCATCGTATGGGCTGTAAAACATTTCCGACCCTATCTGTTCGGAAGAAAATTCACCCTAGTAACTGATCACCGTCCACTTACCTGGTTATTTTTTATAAAAGACCCTGGAAGCAGACTAGCTAGATGGCGCCTCAAGCTTGAGGAGTACAATTATAAAATCATTCATAAACCGGGAAAAACCAACAAAAATGCAGATGCCCTTTCTCGAATTAAAATCAATCATTTTAAAGAATGTGCGAATTTTCATAAGAAAATATCAATATTAGCTTCGAATGATACGAAACCTGACGAAGAGCTAAATGAAATAAAAGAAGAAGAAATCACTGAACATTTTAATAGATTCGTCGAACTGTATAAAACTAAATCACTCATTGATTATTCTAAAGTTGCAATATCTAATGATCAATTACTAGACAAATCGCATAAGAATATCATCACCTTTCTTAGACAAAATAAAATGGAAGAGATACATCACAACATATGAGACTACGTCTTTGACGAAAACGATATAGATTTTAACTTGTCAAAGATTAACATATTGGGTAGTAAAACGGTCAAAAATCGGAAATATTTTATCACTCCCCTTCCTTTTGATCCCGAAACGGTAGTACAACACCTATTCTATATCGTTTATGTAGCATAAACTGAATTTAACCTATCGCAAATCTATTACTTCTAAAATCAACTCGAATTACCAATTCTAGAAATATTTTCATTTATCTTTGCCGATAAAGAAATAAAACTGAGAATTTGTCAAGATGTCATTAAAACTCCGGAACAAGATGAAATACCCCAAATACTAGATCATTATCACCATGGTAAAAGCAATCTCCATCGGGGTATAAATGAGACTATACGAAGAATAAGAGAAAAGTATAATTGGCAAGGCATCACAAAGGATGTAGAAAATTTTATAAAATCTGCGAAATCTATCAAAAAGTAAAGATCTGTAGAAAAAACTTAAGTAACCCGTTAGTCATCACCGAAACACCTAAAGCACCGTTCGAAAGAATTAACATAGATCTTTTCGAATACCCTACCAGAAATTACGCCCTAACTATCAGAGACGAGCTCACTAAGTTCACTCAGGCGTATCTCCTTCAAGACAAAACAGCTAAATCAGTTGTCAATAATCTTATTGTCTTTTTGCAACACTATGGTACACCATTACGCATACACTGTGACTATGGACGTGAATTCGACAATGCTTTGATGAAAGATCTTTGTGAATTGTACGACATAAAACTAACCTTCTCAAGTGTGGGCCATCCACAATCTAACGATTCTATCGAAAGATTTCACGCAACCCTAAGCAAAATGATAAGAGCTAATCAAGCTGAAAATCTCGACGAACATCCGTTCAATGTTTTACCTTATGCAGTTATTTGCTACAATAACACAAAAAACAAAACTCACGGATTTACACCGTACGAATTCATTTTTGGACATACCTCTTTTAGACCACCCGAAATACTTTACAACGAGAAAATCCTTATATCAAAGTGCGTTAGAGATTTAAGTAATCGTATGCAATATTTCTATAAAGTGCCAGAAGCCAAGACGGAAAGACAAAAAGAAAAGGCTAAAGAAAGATTCGATCAACACGTGCCATCAAACCCTCCAGAATATAAAATAGGCGATAAGGTTTACGTCAAGGAATCGCAAATTAAAGACAAAGCCCAAGATAAGTTTAATGGCCCTTTCGAAATCCAAGAAATACACGTAAATTCTGCTACTTTATTAAATACCCAAACCAATAGAACAATGAAAGTAAATTTTGATAGATTTAAACCCTATCATGAGTAATTTTCTTTCAGGTTCCTCGGACTGATTCCAGTCATCCACTCCCAGTATACGTTAACCTTAATCAACAACACCATTGGAATCTTTTTCCATGAAGAAACCAATCTCAAAATTTCAAACGACAAATGGACTCTCCTTGTATATAAAGACCTGATACCAATCAGAGACGTTATCGTCAAAGACGACAAAATCTTAGAAAATTTATTGGATACCATTGAAGAAGATGTACCTCGAATGCTGGCATTCAAATCCGAAGTCCAAACTTACATAAGTCTTCTTAAACAAATCTCTAGTTCTGTTAATCTCAAATATACAGAAATAATGGCTGATACGAAACAATACATATTCCGAGAGAAACGTGGGCTTATTAACGAAATAGGTTCGATATGGAAATCAATTACCGGAAACTTAGATTCGTCAGATGGCGAATATTTCAATGAATGTATAAATAAAATAACCCGCGATGATTATAAAATCGAAAACGTTTTAAAAAAAAGTTACCACTTCTGTTATTAAGAACTTTAACGCCACAATCCGGAAATTACAAATAGATGAGGAAACATTTAACAATAATAATAAAGAAATTCGAGAGTCATTAATGGATATCTTTGACCAATTAAAACTATATCAATCTCAAATCGATATACTAAACTTTTATGACTTACTAATGGAAACCTATTTATTTATCGAAGATTCTTTAAATGATATTGTAAATGGCATAACCTTTGCTCGATTAAAAATATTACATGGCTCAATCATTACCCCGTTTGATTTAATTGAATCGCTTAGGCATATATCACAATCATTACAAAAAAATAATCTTCCATTATTAATCTATACTTCGAATCTAGCTCAATATCTAGATATTATCGAATTACAACCCTATCAACTAGACACAAGAATTGTATTCGTCTTAAATATTCCTTTAACTGATGCAGAACAATATACTTTATATCGTCTCTATCCAATACCAATACTGGATAATCGAAGAGGTCTTCATTCAATATTAACAACAACACATAAATACATTGCGCGAAACGATGATTCATTATTATACCTTACAATAAATAGTCTTGAGCCATGCAAAACTTTGCGAGCTCGAACCAAGATCTGTTACAACACACTTCCATACCCGATTGACAGCGATGCCATATGCGAAGCCCAACTTCTAAAAACGACAAGAACGTCTTCCCAGAACATGCCAGACTTCCATAGTATTCGCCAAAGGTTACAACGTCCAGAAGATCAACATGAACCTGTGGCTCATAACAGTTTCTGACCCACTGCCTATTACCATCAAATGTGAATCCAGAGACGTCAAATCGGAAATCATCCACACCAATCATGTACTCAAACTACAACCCGCGTGCGTTGCCTTTATTGGAAGTACAAGAGTACACTCTCAGAAATTAATCGACGTTCATGACAATGTTACTTACAGAAGTCACCCAGTCCAAATACCATTTAACTGCTGCAAACACTTCCCAGATAAGATCCATCTTCCCGACTTAAAACCACTAAAGCTTAGCAAAATCAATACTAAAGACCTCGAGATAGCCCATCACAAACTCAATCAGTATTCTGAAGAACTCGACAAACTAATCAATGAACCATTCGTCAACAAACATCTGAGCTGGTTCACGATCTTAACAATAGTTTATGTTATATGTAAATGCAGATCCAAGAGAAGATACAAGATAGGAATTGGCAATACCAACGCCAATTACCATCCGCCCTCTCCACCAACACACCCAGATACAGCCTTCGCCAGGAATTGGAGGAAGATCCTTCCAAGACGAAAACCCAGTATTCACCTAAGCGAATCCATAGACGAAGAAGAACAGATCCAACTAAATACCAATAAACAGACAGTCTAAAAGTTGCTGCCATGCATCAACTTTCATCTAAAAGGGGGAGCTGTTATATGTATTGTACCAACCAATGTTGCTTACCACGACGATTCTCAGGGTATCAGGTTTCTACTTCCAAGTACCAGAGCCGATAAGGATCCGTACACATGCAGAGTCAGCGGGACTCAAGGTTTTTACACGTTCCCACTGAGTCAGCAGTTACTAATATTATAAAAGCACTGGTCGCTCTTTATATTCGTTAATTATATTTTAGTCTTAAGTTCAGTATAGTTCAAATTGTAAAACGTAACTTTGCTCATTATATTTTTAAAATAAATTTATTTTTTAAAAAGTCAAAAAGGTGTTTCGTGATATAAAAAGTGTCGCAAAAGTCAGTAGGATCTGGAACGTTGGCAGAACAAGGAAGAACCTAACTGACAACGGTGGATTCCAATCCCAAAGCAGTGGCGTCCTAACTTTGCAGTAATCTACGGAAGGAACACCAAGTGAAGCCCCTGGTAGAACAGCTGTCGAGAACAAGACGACTTGATGTTTTTGGAACTAATGTAAGTATAACATTGAATCATCTCGTATATAATTTTTGTTTTATACCTTTTATCATATACTGTTCGATATTCCAATATTAATTATTCTTTCAATTAATAAGTTTATGCCGAATTTGAATATTTTTGATAATTGCTTTAATAATTATATACTTTTGGCGATTATTCTGCAAATCGTCAATTTTTTATTTTCATTTAATTAAACGATTATTTTTGTCGATTATTCCGCTAATCAGACATACTCTCAGAAAAATACTTTTCTGATATTTTGATTTATTATTTTGATATTTATATTTTGATTTATTATTTAATATTTCTATTTGATTAATTATTTAGCTAATCAATCCATAATCTTGCTACTAATCCATAATCCCGCTACTCGCAATGATAACCAGTCTGAAATAGAACCTTATACATATATTATCTGAAATATTTTCTACCGTACTACGCGTGACCAAAAACAACTATTAGTAATTCACATAAAAAATAAATTATATAATATTATATTATATATAACTTATAAGTTCAAGAAATCCATTATCGTATCTAGAAATCAAACAGCTTCTTACTTCTCTCATTTTGGGGACACTAGAGACCTATCTTCTTTGATAAAAGATTTACTGAGAGTCAAACAACTTCCGAATGAATCGGCTCTTACATTCCTCAATCGTGTCTAAGTCCTTAATCAATATATATATATATATATATATATATATATATATATATATATATATATATATATATATATATATATATATATATATATATATGTATATATATATACATATATAAAAAATGTGCACTCGTAAGTGAATGGGATATTTTCGGTCAATTTGGAGATAAAAAAGACAAGAGTTGTGCTACTTTATCTATTTATTGAAGACGTTTCGCCCAATGTTCATTGGGCATCATCAGTTCATCTAAAAGAGTATTATAAGCGATACATCTATATGAAAAACAATTAAGTAAATGATCTTACCTTTAAAAGATCTGTAGCATTAAGATGTTATTATTGTGAAGAAACATCAAAAATTAATCTATTAAATAAATCAGCAAAAACACAGAAACACAGAACGCCGGAAGATTCCCAATTAAAGTAATTTTATATTAATTTTTTTAATTTAACTTTTGAAAACATTGATTGATTCTAAAATCTATCAAAAAATGTAATTGTCAATTTTGAAATGTTATATTAACAAAGGCAAGGCTAGGGATCTTGACTGTTATGATCATATCATGCAAAATAAAGTATTTGAAAGCTTGAATGTCAGAACTGACAATCAGCTGGTGAGATTTAGGGAAAAGTTTTGTAGATGCCAACATAAATGTTATGATATAATAAAAGAAGTTGAAGAAGAAACCAATAATTTAAAAGTAGAATACGGAAGAATGAATTTTGTAGTATTAGTGCATGGTAAATTTGGCTTAAGTTGCTGATATCAGTTCTCTTATTTAATGCATTAGGTTGTTTCAAAATATGACACATCTCCATAAACTGTCTCTTATTAAGGTTACGTTCTCTACAGAGAATTCTAACATCATCAAAATTCACAGTATATTTGGTGTTGATTGCATGTTCTGCAAGGGCACAAGTATGTTTAGAAAGTTTAATGTCACTACGATGTGAAGTAAGGCGTCCTTTAAGGGAACGGCCAGTTTGACCAATATAACATGCATCACATTCAGAACAGGGTATGTGATAGACTACATTCAATTGTTCCAAAAAGGAAAGAGGTGTTTTAATTTTAGAAAATAATTTCCTGACAGTCTTAGCATTATTGATAGCAATCTTAACATTAAATTAAATTAAACGGTCATATTCCTTAAAGATATATATATATATATATATATATATATATATATATATATATATATATATATATATATATATATATAACTGTTTTGGATGGGTTGGAGTCAATAAAAGGGCTATAATATATATATATATATATATATATATATATATATATATATATATATATATATATATATATATATATAATATATATATATATATATAAAATATATATATATATAATATATATATATATATATATATATATATATATATATATATTTCAAATTATTTTTCGACGTGTATGTTTTAAATATTGATTTATAGTATCAGCAATCGGTCAGGAAATAAAACTCTATTTGTTCAGTCTCAATATTTCGTCACGATTTTGTGACTTCTTCAGGAGAAAACTGTAAATTTATTAGAATCATTAATTATTATGTGTAAACAAAGTGAATATTTTAATACTTACAACTATAAGAATAAAAATTTAAATTTTTTTAGCATATTCAAATAAATGACATATTTGTTTGATTTTATTTAGGAGTTATGGTAACCGCAATATTTTATAGAGTGAATTCCCATTGTACAATTTTTAGTGAGTCGGTTAAAATAAACAATTACTATGACACTATTATCCATATTATAAAGTGGAAAGATGGAATTAATAGTACAGAATTGAGAAAGAATCAGGAACACGATAAATTGATCTATAAAATGAAATTGATGGTATGTAGTCAGTTATTGCAATACTGATATTTAGGAATGTAATAAAATTATTGGTACAGTTACTAGAGAATTACTAAGTTTGTGTTTAAATGTTAAGATCTATCATGATTTTATTATCATCATATTTATTTCCTGACCGATTGCTGATACTATAAATCAATATATATATATATATATATATATATATATATATATATATATATACATATATATATATATATATATATATATATATATATAAATAGATATATGTATATATAAATAGATACTTTTTTATTTCCTGGGTTTGTCGGTCTGATGTAAATAAAACTATTTAAATTTTGCTGCTTAAACGTTACGGCAAATTTGCCATTTTCAATAAGCACTTTATTACTCACACACATGTGATCAACCCTGCCCCTAAGGAACATGTGTATACCATTATAAAGTGGGATCCACATGTCCAAAAATCAAACCGGTCAAACTTCGCTATTGACCCCCAGGCATTTCCTCCACCCCTCCTTAACGTGTGACTTACGTGAGGAGGCTCATGATCTTAAAGTTACTTTGGGTGCCCTGGGTAATGGGACACCCTCTGTTTTTATTGACTGTGGTTAAGCCAGCTAACTGTGGAGGTAGCACACATGTCGGCTTTTCTCCCTATTTACTTTACTGACTCTGTAGAAGTTACTCTAACTTGACATCGGGACTGGTGTACCTAAAAATAAAAAGTGTGTGTTTCGAACAGAGAGCCACTAGCCTGGGCTAATGACTCTCTGTCCGATAAAGAGTGTGTGCTCGTAGACTCAGCCGCCGGATTGGCAAAATAAATTTTGCTCTTCTCGCCGGCTGAGCACCCGAGTAGGGTCCGGCCACCGAGCCCATGTATGCCGCACATGACCTCGGTGCTCGGAATTCGCGATAGGATCAGCATTCGATCTGCCTGAGGTGCCTATGCCTGACGGCTAGTATAAAAGGCCTGACGGGCCTTTTATACTTTTTAATTGGGTTTTTTATGTTTGTATACGAAACAGCAGATGACTTTTGGTGTTCTAAAGAAGACATGGTTTTGTTTAGACAATGAGCGATTTTTTTTTATTTTTGTCCTAAAATACTACTACTAATCTACCTTAACTACGGAGTGTGCATTCCCAAGTGTATACTGCTCTCACACACTCCGTGTATATGTTTTTTGGGTTTTGTTTTTTTACTACATCTAAATTAATACTATGTGTGCGTGTGTTGGGGTGTGAATTCCCAGGTGTATATTGCCTCACACATTCCGGTGTATATTGGTCTTATATACTATCGTTTTAGTCTCGCCAGACTGTGACTGAATTGCTACAACCATCCAAACTTATCCAACCAACCATCTCTTGGTCGGTTGCAGCAATTCTGCCTAATTTTTTTTTGGTGCTCACTGTCTAAAATACGTTGGTTTGACTCCTCTGTGGCTATCTCATTTCTTCATTTTATTCTTCTTCCTTATATCCAATTAGTTGTTGTTTCGGCCGTCTGTGCACCGTTCTTGTCTTGATGTCGTAATCTGTCAACTCTCTTAGAATCCTGTTGGGGTGGTTTCTGAGACCGTTGAAGATATCATAGGCTCTTTCGTCCATAGTACTAAGAATTTTTTTCTGGCCAGAGTCTCTAAATACGTATTTTAGCGGTACGTATTTTGGTATATTTAATGCCTCTCTGATAATCCAGTTTTAGGCTATCTGGATTTTCTTCCTGTTACTATTGCATGTGTGTCCCCATCTGCCGCATGGTGGGGACACACATGCAATATTATTATGCAGATAGCTACTCTCATTTTTGTTTTGAATCGAAGTTTGCTCTTTCTGCCTATTAGTGAGGAGAGTTGACTTCTTAGGGCTTTTGCTTTGTAGACTGCTTGTTTTACATGTTCTGTGAAAGTAAGCTTTCTGTCTAGTATCACTCCGAGGTATTTAGCCGCGTTTGTCCATTCTACAGGAGCGTTGGCTATGGTGATCTCCCTGTCCGATCTACTTCTTTGGTGTCTGTACATGACGGCTTGTGTATTTTCGGGGTTCAGGGCAATTTTCCACTTTATGCACCATCTTTGGAATCTATTCAGAGCACTTTGCAGGTGGCTGGCAGCTATGTTAGGATCTCTACTGCTAGCTGCTATGGCTGTAGTGTCCGCGTACAGACTAACCAGTGTTCTGGGGTCTGTTGGAGTGTCAGCTGTGAATATAGTATATAAGTACGGCGATAGCACCGCTCCCTGAGGCACTCCAGCTTCCAGGGCTCCGAGCTCGGATAGGGTTGGTCCAATCCGAACTCTGAAAATTCTGTTCGCCAGGTATGACGCAAGGAGACATGTCATCGCCTCACTATAGCTTAGGTTGCTCATTGTATAGAGCAGTCCTTGATGTCATACTCTATCAAAAGCTTTACTCACGTCGAGGAACGCCGTTGGTGTGTACAACTTTTCGTTAAAGCCTTTAGTGATGAATTCTGTCAGCCTTACTAACTGCAGTTCGCAGGAGTGTTCGGTCCTAAATCCGAACTGAGCCTCTGGAATAGATCCCAAAGCTTGAGATTCTTCATTGAGTCTGGTTAGGATGACTCTTTCTGCTGTTTTGCTTACTGATGACAGTAAGCTAATAGGTCGATAGTTTTGTGGAAAAGTGCCGTTTTTTCCCAGTTTCGCTATCATTATCACGTGAGCTTCCTTCCGTCTGTCCGGGAAGTATCTAAATTTAAGCATGCTGTTTATGATGTTCGTGATGTAAACGATTGCTTTCGCCGGCAGATTTTTTTGGGCTCTGTTTGTGATATTATCCGGTCCTGGAGCTTTTTTGACATTTGATATCTTTATTAAGCCTTTGATCTCTTCAGGGGAGGTGTGTGTCAAACCTATTCTTCCCTTTTTCCTTTTTAGTCTTCTGGCTGCGTATTCGACTTCTTCCGTGAAGTCTAAGACTTCGTAGGGGTGGTAGTTGTTTCTACATGCTTTTTCAATTTCGTCTTTTAATACCTCCGCTTTGTCAGCTTCGGTATATACGATTCCATTTTCCCCGTGTAGTGGCGAGATAGGTTTTTTATCTTTGCTTAATATTTTTTATAGCTTCCAGAAAGCAAATTTATTTGGATTTAGTTCCTGGATAGGTGTGCCAGCTTTCGTTGTTGTGATTTTGTAGTTGTTTTTTTAACTTCTCTGTTTAGCTCGTTTGCAATCCTTTTGTATTCTTGAGTTCTTGTGCTGTAGGCTCTTCTTCTTCTATTTTTTTCCCTAATCAGGTCTTTTAATTCAGTACTTATGTCTCTGAATCTTCATTTTTTTGTGGTTATTTTTTCTTCTTTTGAGCTGCCATCGTTGGCATTTATTATGGTTTCTTCTAGTTTTGCTACGCTATCTTCTAGTTCTGTAATGTCGTTTATAGTGGGTATTGCACCGTTGTTTTTGCTCACGATTCTTTTGAAGTTTGGCCAGCTGGTTTTTTTTGTAGGCCTGCAAGTAGTTTATATATATATATATATATATATATATATATATATATATATATATATATATATATATATATATATATATATATATATATATATATATATATATATATATATATATATATATATTGCGCCCAGTGTCAGGAGGATTAAATTGTGTGTTGAGTTGCCTTCGTTTAATGACTTTATTTCATATTGTTGACCCACGTTGTGAAGGATTGAAATATCGAGATGAGTGGGTGGAGACAACCCATTGTAGCATGTAGGGTTCGTTGGGCCAACTACGTATGTGTTGCCTCTTGTTTCCAGATAGCCGCAGAGCAGTCTTCCGTTTCTGTTGGTCACACAATTGTACCAGTTCGGAGATCTCGCATTTAGGTCGCCTATAATGATTGTGGGTTTTTCTGAATCTAGGATGAGTCTCAGGTCTTCGTCGAAGATTGGGTCATTTGGCCTTACATATATGCTGAGACGATTTTTAATGTATCGTTTCCTGTGATTAGCCGGACTATCGTGGCTTCCATTGTGACCAAGCCATCAGGTGTTGGGATGGCTTGGTGTTTGATTTCTTTTCTGATCATGATGGCCGTACTCCCTGAGTTTGCCCGATGATCTGTTCTATAGATATCATAACCTGGAAATTTAGTTTTCTTCCTCTCCACTAACTTGATTTCCTGTAGTGCTATGATATCAAGTTCCAGTCTGTTGAAAAATTTGTCCAGAAGATTGATTTTTTATATAGTCCACCTGAGTTCCAAGACCCAATACGAAGATCTTACGATTGGTGTGCTAACATGTTTGTCCAATGCTACTAATTGCTGCCATCACCTGTGTCATTTTCTCCAGCATGGTGGAGAATTGGTTCATTTTTGCGGGCTTGCGTTGTGGCTTTCTCCACACATGACGCATTTAGCGCCGCAGTGGCAGGCTTTGGAGCTGTGGTAGTATCCCTGGCAATTGTAGCAATTGTAGCATTGGATAGTCTCTTTTCTATTTTTTATCTCATCCTCTACATATATTCTCATGTAGCAGAGATCAGATTTGTTTTTGGTTTTGTTGTCTTCTTCCTCCTTGATGCTAACCAAGAACAACATAGTAGTTTTTTATCCTTCCTTCTAGAAATCATGTTGATTACTTTGGTAGCTTCAACCCCCTTGTTGGCAAGTTCATCCATGATGATTTTTGTGTCTGTGTTTGCAGACAGTCCTCTGATTATTACTCTTTTGAGTTTTTCCTGGTCTATAGGGTATGCTATGAGGTCCACACTGGGGGTGTGATTTTCCAGTAATCTTACTATTTCTAGGTAATCCTCTCTCGTTTTTGTCTGAATGAGGATTGAACGCCCTGATTTTGCAAATTTGTTAACTGAGACGATCTTTTTGTCTGCAGCTTTTTGCAAAATATTTTGGTGTTCGCTCACCGTTTTCAGTATGATCGCCGGTGGTTTTGGCGATCATTTTGTTGTTTCTGTCTGTTTCTTTTCTTGGGTGGTTTTTTTCTGCAGCTTTGCTAGTGCTCGGCTGAGATTTCTTTTCTTGCCTTTTTGCCTGGCGTTGCTTTATTGTTTTGTCCATTTCCTTTTCTTTGCGTTTTTGAATGATTTCAGTTTGCCTTTCGGCAACACTGATTTAGACCACTTCCTCTGTGCGAGGTTTGTTTGAGCCTTTTTTGACTGAGTATATTTGCCATTCGGCATTGTCAGTCTACATGTCTTCTGCTGTTTCTTGCTTTTTTTATTATTGGTATTATTTTAGTCTTTTCCTTTTCGGTTGCCTTTGTCTTTTCCTTTTCAGTTGTCTTTGTCCTTTCCTTCTCGGTATCTTCCTTAGTAGCTTTTTTGGATTTTGACTTTGATTCCATTTTTTTTCACTGGAATCTCGGTCTTTTTTTTTGGTTTTGTTTCCTTCTTGTTGTTCTCAATTAAGGCCAAAATTTTATCTGTTAACGTTTTATTTTTTTGATCTTTTTCTTGTATGATCCGTTGCAGCTTCTTCATCTGAAGTTTGCTTCCTTCTCGTGTCCTCTGTGTCCTCATCTCCATTTTCAATCGCGTTGTCGGATATAGTATAAATAACGGTTTGATCGGTATTATTGGTTAAGTCAATTAGGTTATTAGAAATAGCGACCTGGGGGTGGACGACGGGATTTCGTCTTCTTGTGCTTCTTGTTCCGGCACCTGCGTGTCGAAGCTTGCGGAAAGGGAATTACGCCCATAGATGCCTTACGGCCGTGAACAGTAATTGTTCGAGAAATTTTGATATCTTTACTTAGACGACTCTGTTTTTTTACCACCGAGCTGGCCGCTGCCAGATCGGATTCGGGGTGCCGTCCCAGGGACCTACGCAGTTGTTCACTCTGATTTCTCAGGGAGGGATCCACTTGCAGTTTCTCTAACCACAGGAGCATGGGCCGTTTCTTTCCGACTTTGTCAAATGTCAAAGCCTTACCGTTCATCCCTGTCGACACACTGTGGTTAACCCGAATAATCTTCGCAAACGCGAAGGTATTAATAACCTCCGCGAGGAGCCTATAAAAACAGCTCCCCGACGGTTTAATTAAAAATAATCGCTTTGTCTTATTTTATAATTAAATCGTATTTCATAATTAAATTTTATATATATATATATATATATATATATATATATATATATATAGAAAAGGAGTACGACCGTCAATCCAAAATAAACTAAGGTACACTCGAAGAGTGGTGGGTTTTTCGGTCAAAGTGGAGAAATAAAAGACAAAGAAGGTGGCTACTTCATCTATTTATTGAAGACGTTTAGCTTTCTGCTCAGAGAGCATCATCAGTTCATCTAAAAAGAACAATATGAAACCAAACATCCATAGAGAAGTTACAATAAAAGTGTGTTACCTTACAAAGACATGTAGCAGTCAAAGATGTTAAAAATATGAAAAAGCTTACCAAACTGGACATTTAGAGTAAAGTTGTATAAATCAATTAATTGAAACTTGGTATAGTTTGCAATTTAACAAAATTAGCACAGCAAAAGAACATGTGGTAAACATACATGTATATAAAAAAGTTATTATAAAAACTTAAGTAAAAAACATTAAGATTTATTTTAAAGTGTAAAGAATTAGAAAGATCATGAGAAAGCACTTCCAACAATTTATTAAATCAATTAGATTTTAAATTTAACTTTAGGTAACATTATAAGTTATTTAAATTAATTTAGTATAAAGATAAAATGAAGTTACCAGTCTTAAGCTTACTGAGTCTCGCCGATAAATGAATTTACAGGTTTGACACCCACGCAAACAACGTGAATAAAGATGGCCTTGAGGTCAGAATGACAAGAACAGCAAGGCGAAATACCAACCTCTATGTAATAGGGCGGTATATTCAAAAAAAGTTATAAATTTGGTTGACCACTTGTCGTTAAGAAATCAAAAAATGAAAGGAAAAGGTGGTTAAGATCACCATTTATCCTACAGTGATTGATTTGTCAACAAAGAACAAAGTATGAAAGTCAAACAAAATATCATATATTATAATAATATGACGTCACTGGTTAGCCAGCCAACAGGTGAAGATTAATACAACTTCCACAGTCCAAAGGTTCAAATCATTTCGGACCGTAATGAAAAAGATTCTATGAATCAAATTTCAGTTTAAAATTTTAACAACTAAGTTCATCAAAAAGAACAATTACTTAATTATGTAAAAGTGATATTGACAAATAGTTAATAAAATGTAAGTTGATAAATCTAAGTTTAAGAAAGAATAATTTATTTTATTTTATTTTTATTTAAATTTATTATATGAAAATATGATAAGAAAAAACCCATTATGGGACAAAGTTTGAGTAAACAACATATCAGGCCTAATTCTGCAAAATTAATGCATGGTAAATTTGGCTCAAATTACTAATGTCGGTTCTCTTATTAAGGGTATTAGGGTGTTTTAAAATTGAACACATTTCTAAAAACTGTCTTTTAACGAGATTACGTTCAGTGCCAAGAATGTTAACTTCATTAAAGTTTACTTCGTGCTTAGTGCTAGATGAGAATCCCTTTGGGATGACGTAACTTTTAATGTTTTCTTTTTGTTCATTACTAAGAAATAATAAAGAATAGTTTTCTTGTAAACTTTCAATAAATCTTAATTTTTTTTTGCTCTTCCCCTTCGAGGATAAACCAGGGGTGGCGTCCAATAATAAATTATAATTTCATATTATCTAATTGTGCTTAAATTTAAGATGCGATATAGTTTCTATATGTTTAAGAAAACCCCGCCCAATTCTCTTCGACAGTGAGCGATTCAGGCCTTGTATATATTATTGTAGCACGGAAGAGTTACAAAATGTCGCCAAGCGTGTGGGGCTTTTGAATATTCTTGTATCTTCAGTTTTTTTCAATATTATTAGTTGTTTTGTACCCCCCTGTATATGTGGTTAATTGTCTGTATGTTTTGAACCATTTTTTTGGTTAAATTGTGTATTTGTTTTATCCAATTTTTCATTAAATCAACACTGCTACTATTTTAGAATTTTTTGCAAAGTATTTATATGTATTCGTTTTTAATCTTCGTAAAATTACGTAGAAATGTTCTCGTCTGTTGTTTTGTGAGATCCTGATACGTATTTAGGATGATAGGATGATATAATCATTCGCCAATGCTTGCCATGCATTTTCTTTTTGTCGGTATTCTTAATGTGAACGATATTAGTTGTTTATTTACAGACTCGTCTATTTAAAGTAAACATTCCATGTTAGAAATTTTGTTTACGTTCATGAAATAATTGATTTGGTATCTAAACGCTGGCCTTTTCTTAGAAGCGTTTGTAAGTAATATAATATTTCGTCGTTCTTTTTTAGTGTTTAGATTGAGTGAAACCTTGAATTTATTCATAGTATGTCTCAACAATTTGTATATATTCTAGTCCTCAATTTCTTTATCTTTGCAGTTCAGTCTTTTATTTTGTTTATAAGAACCATAATAATTATATTCCTCAATGTGTTTATTTTAAATAAACGAAATGGCTCTTAGCGTTCGTTATTTGAAAAATCAATTAAGTGAATTTTATTTCTTGACCTTGATTCATGGTTTCTATTCGCCGAAAACAGCCGGGAATTATATCTATATACAGGCTGTCCCGACCTACCTAATTTTAAAATATGTTATCTGGATTCGTGTAGAATACTTACGCGAAATATTTTTTTTGCGAGGATTTAAGTTGAGTTCTTTGATCTTGGATGTTTTTAATATGTTTAGTCTGTTACCTGTTAAATTTTCTTTTTAATTTGTTTTTCGTTTATTTTAAAAATTTATTTTTTCATAGTTTAACTTTTTCGTACTTTGAAAGGAAAATTTTATTTCCTGAAAAGGAAAATGCTTTCTATATTTTACAGTCCATGGTTCTTTTGTTTTGAATGTATAAGGAAGTAATGATATGACTTCGTTTCTCTCTGCCTAAGGCGTCTTTGTTGAGAATATAGAGCGGAAATATTGTTATTCTCCTTCTGTTATGTTAATTTTATGTCTTTGTGTGGTCAGATGTAGTAGAAGTATGTTTTTGGTACTGGAACTTATTGTTATTTGTGGTTTTACCTTTTTTTTTCTCGAGATGTCCTATAGGACGTACAGGCACGTGACCTGTATTATTGTATCTTGAGTTATTTGTGTGATGTCAGACTACTGGTATATCCAGCAGCTTTCTTTTTTTTTGTCGTTGACATTTTTGCGGTCTTCTAATAGTTTATTAGACCACATATATCTTTTTGCTTTGAGACGTTTGGCTAAGGCTCAAAAGCTTTCATTTATTATCTTGTGTTCATGATATGGTACAAGTGAAGGTTGAAGTAGTTTGCTGTTGTCTATTGTGACTCTTTGTATAAACAGAGGTGAAACAACCCGCTGCCGCCTATTGTGAATTTATCTTTTATCTTTATGTCGACGTTAAGACCACGTTTGAAATAGTTCTGGTACTACCGTTAAATGACCCACTGAGCATTAAAAGTTAATATTATTTTAACTCTGTTGGAGTTCTGCTAAAGAATAGTAAACATTTCTTTGTGATTTGTATGACGACCATATTGGATTCAATTAGGTGTCAAAAATGTTTTACTGTTCAACCTTTTTTTATTGTTGTGGTGTGTTACATCCAACATCATGATTTTTTTTATTATTGACGATGGACTGTAATATTTTTCTATTTCTTTGGAAGATTGTAATGATTCTTCCGTTCCTTTTAAGTCTTATCGTAAGTTTTTGTTTCGTGGAAGACTCTTACGATTCTTTTTTTTTTGTTTCTTTTGGAAACAACAGTTTGAAACTGAACTGTTTGTGTACCGATTGTGGCTTGTATGCCATATACCCATTTTCTTTCTTCTTCTCCAAGATTGTGTATTAACGGTTTGGATTTATTTTCTTTTGTCCTTTTGGAAGTCTCCCTGCTTGGAAATTTTCCACTGTGATCAATCCCAAAGGATAGTCTTATGGAACTATTGGCCATCCTACCTTTCTTCTAAAATGTTCAGTCTATTCTTAATTTTTAATTTTTTAGTTGATTCCCTTTACGCCTTGCGTACTTAATCTTTGCTACCTTCTCCAGCGACTATTCAATCCCTCCGTGGCCCGTGTACAGGAAGAGTTGCGCTAACGCGAACTTTATCCTGGAGAGGATTCGTTTCCTTTCCAAATTTTTTTTGGCGTGGGGTCAGTACAGCACTGATACCCTAGTACTTAGTACATTGAATACCACTTTGCTTCGGCAAATCTGTCCCCTAGTGCTTCTTTCCCTTCAGGAAGTTGACACGTTTCAATTTTTTTTGAGCTGTCTCGACAACCCTTGTTTTATGTCAGTGGTGTTGACTATTAGTCAGGGAGCATCCTGCTATAGTCAAGTGGATTAGTGGACCTATCCCTATTCCAATTAATAATTTTGTGTATCTCAGATGTTGTCGCAAAGAGACGAGCCTCTGGAAGTAGTGTAGGAGACTCCGCACGTCGATCTCCAGAGCAACTCAGTTTGGCTCGCACCCCAGTTCGTTGAACTGTTTTACTTTTTATTATTATAATATTGATCATTTATTGTGTTCAATATGTCTATATATATATATATATATATATATATATATATATATATATATATATATATATATATATATATATATATATATATATATATATATATATATATATATATATATATATGTATATATGTCGTATTTCTTTTCGACATAAATTTTATTTTTATCTTATCTTATTCTACTTCGGTATTATTCTCTCTCTAGTTTGTATTGATCGAGATCTTGAGTTTGTGCTACCCCGACCAAGAACCTATATTGATTTTAAGGGTGTTTGCAAAATTTAATCTCATTTTATTTTTAGAATGCCTTAGTAGAATGTGATATTTTTATGATTATGGTAGTTTATATTACAATGAATTGTACATACCTTTAGTTGTCTTCAAGTGGATACAAAATTCAATTTATCTTATTTTACGGATTTATAAATCCAAGTAATTTTTTTTTGGTATCTATACCAAAGATATCAAGATTCCTCTGTCTAGTTACCAATGATAGTTCATTATAGTATCTGTTCATTTTGCCTAAGTTTTACTCTTAGTGTGGAGACCTTCGAATTTCGACTCTCTATTCGAAACCCCCCAAAATAATGTTTGAGAAGATTATTGCTGTCTAACATCCTATATTCTGAATGGCCAGACACTGAGGAAGGCTAGGGATGAAGTAAGCGGATTCCCGCTAGTTGACTCGTCGGAATGATAAGCCATTCATAATTGTATTTCAGTAATAAATCTAGAATAACAGCCTCCCGCGTCAGGAAACTTTTTTTAGTTCTCCAATACCTGTTTAGTTATGTAATCTAGAATTATTTAGACCCTACCCGAAATTGACCCTACCAGAAGTTGACCTACCGATGTTGTCCCTATTATAGACGGATGATACACGTTAGTTATCACAAATTCTAGTTGTCATACTAATAACTAAACATCAGCTTTTTTTGTTTCTAAATATAGATGTGTCTTACAGAAATTCTGATGTCTACCTTTCCCAGTAAACTTATTAAGGCTTGTCTTTGTAGAACTTTAATGTACCCAATTTTGAACTATTAGTAACTCTTTCCTTTTCTTTGCGTATTTCTAAATGTGTCTATAATGACGCGCTGCGTTATTACCTTATGTTATTCGTGGATTAAGTCATAGATGAAAGACTCTATGCTTCCGAACAAACGATGACACATTTGTACTTTGTATCTTATGGCGTTCATGATACGATTGTATTATTATTCTTATGTTATTTGTATATTAAGTCATAGATGAAAGACTCTACGCTTCCGAACAAACGATAACATTATTTTTTTTTGTGTTTTATTGTGTTAGGTCTCATAACGACTACGCCGTAAATTATCTGTTTTGTATCTTGGTGACAACACTAGTATGTTTTTCTTTATATTACTTATGAAATTTCAAATGGTAATATCTTAATTATATTATTTCGATTAAATGCGAGCATTTGGTCTCAAATAATGATTTGTAGATATGTTTTGTTTTATTCCGCTTTGTTCATAATATTGGTTATAGGTGAAATACCCTATGCATTTTGAGAGTGAGAATGCAATTTGTTTTGTTTACATTTTTATAGTTGAGTCATTTCTATGCGTTCTGTTTCGCTTTTTTCTGAAATCTTTGAGTTGTTCCCACGTGAGTTGTGAAAGAAGGATTCTGTGAGTCCAGATTGTAGCTACATTTGTCCATTCTGTTTGTCTTACCTCTCCGTATATCTATTTCCACTTTTGAAAAGGTTAGTATGGTGTGCTACCATGCCTAGTCCGATTCCACGCTGGTACCCAGTTGAAATCGTGGGGAGGACTGTGTAACCGTTTCAAAAGATTTAAAAAAAAATCATTATAAATTTCAATAATTTTTTTTAAATAAAACTTCTAACCCCATCTATCTGTCAAGTACCTACCTGTAGCCGACTCAAGGATTCTTCTGTAATTCCCAAATATATCCGGTAGATGAGCATATTTTTCAACTTGTCACTCACGCCCAATTTCCAGAATCAGGCGCCATGATAGCGCTTCGCTCTTTTCTGTTAAGACCGTCCAACCGTTAAGACGTGTTTCCAAAGTGGGTCTCAATTTCAGAGGTGAGCTAAGCAATCCTTTTCTTGTTCATATTTCAGATAGATATTTATTTTTTTAGACCCTTATTGGAGAGGCTATAATGCTGATATTATATTTCTAATACTCGTCGCAAGATAGTATTGCTATGGAGTTATTCCAGATCATGGCCCAGTAGCAGTATCTTTTTATGGAATCCCTAACCCCTCTTATCTAGGATGGTGGTGATTTGATATAGTACGTAGCTGAATCAATGGTTTATTTGGTGACTGATTAAATAAGAAGAGAAACAGAGCAGATTAAGGTTGTACCAATTTTTATTATACCTACTTTCAAGACAACAGAAATGATTATGAACTCAAAAAAAATGAAAATATAGTGAAGTGTTCTAATTTAATTTAAAGGTTTATTTTCTTCATTGTTCCTAGTTGATAAATAACTATATTATTTTCAATGTAAACAAATTTCGAAATTTGGGGTTAATATATATATACATTCATTTTCTTTATAACCAATTCTTAATTTAATACGATACAAAGATTTTTGTTTATGATAATGTTAACATAAAATAATATTTTGGAATCCCTTTGGGATGACGTAACTTTTAATGTTTTCTTTTTGTTCATTACTAAGAAATAATAAAGAATAGTTTTCTTGTAAACTTTCAATAAATCTTAATTTTTTTTTTCCTCTTCCCCTTCGAGGATAAACAAGGGGTAGCGTCGAATAATAAATTATAATTTCATATTATCTAATTGTGCTTGAATTTAAGATACGATATAGTTTCTATATGTTTAAGAAAACCCCGCCCAATTCTCTTCGACAGTGAGCGATTCAGGCCTTGTATATATTATTGTAGCACGGAAGAGTTACAAGGTAACACACTTTTATTGTAACTTCTCTATGGATGTTTGGTTTCATATTGTTCTTTTTAGATGAACTGATGATGCTTTCTGAGCAGAAAGCGAAACGTCTTCAATAAATAGATGAAGTAGCCACCTTCTTTGTCTTTTATTTCTCCACTTTGACCGAAAAACCCACCACTCTTCGAGTGTACCTTAGTTTATATATATATATATATATATATATATATATATATATATATATATATATATATATATATATATATATATATATATATATATATATATTGTTATGATATGTAAAATCGAGAAAAATATTGGTTTGTTTAAAAAACATTAAAATAATTCAGATAAGTAGGATAATAACCAACAAACATTTCGAAGAAGGAAAGTTATTAAATTCTTGGATTACCTGTACTAAACAAAATGTAAGCTTTGCATAAATTATTTCTTTGTTATACTTGAGTGACCCGCATAAGTTTAAGTGAAATCCAAAGACAATTGAACCGGGTTTTCCAAATACATTAATGCAGTGATTAAAGACAATAGAAGAGATTTTAGAAAGAGGTTTTTGTTAGTTTTTAAGAATTATAGAAAAATAATATTTGTAAATAAGTTTTAGGAAATTTTATAATTATAGGTAAACATTTGTTTGTTATCGAAATGAAAAAATGGGGGAATTGTGACGAGTTTTGATTGGCGGAGATTGAAAAAGGTGGGATAGGTATGTAGGAATGAAAGTTTAGCTAGATTTAGGAGAGAGAAAGGATAATCAGTTGGTTTTCCAAGTCTGTAAGACGAACAGTGATTGTTCTCTGGCGGTTCCCGAAATGTAGCAAGCAGTAGTGTTGAATGTTAGTGAGTTTTTGTGGAGTTAGTGTATCTGACAGAAGCTGAAGCAGCAAAATATTGTAAGTCATATTTCTCTACTTATATTCCAAGAGTCACTGTTCAGGCCAACGAGAGATTCAGTTTATCGTAAAGAGAAGATATTCCAAGAGTCATTTTTCACTCGGGCCAACGAGAGATTCAGTTTATCGAGAGGAGAAAGGCTATCATAATTTGAATGATTTCTGCTTTTGAAGGAGATCATTAAGGACGATATACTTGCAACAATCTGTTGTAAGATTGCTGATTACATAGGGAGCGGTTGAGAGGAGATAATATAGTCTACAAGGAACAAGGATTTGGACCACTCATCATCAGAGAGAGATATTTTTGTTTTCTGCAGTTTTTTTCTTTTATTGATAACACAATTTTTACACTTAATTTAGAAAGGATATAGATATTTTGATTAGGCGAGTTAAAATAGTTTGGGATTTTGAGATTTCAATTAATATTGTTTGTACCATTAATTTTGATTGTTCACGTAAGTAGAACAAAATTTTGAGAATCATTATATGAGATTTGTTTATTGAAAACTTTTGAGTGTGAATTATTTCATTATTTTTTATTTCAATATATAGTGTTAGATCATAGGTGTTTTTTATTATTCCGGTATTCTTTGGACCTTACCTTTCACATGTAATAGCATAGATATTGAAGCACGAATTTAACCCTGAGATAAAAGAATTAAAAATTGTGATAGAGTCATAATCAAATCATTTAAATAATTTTAATTAATCAAAAAATTAATTAGCTAATTATTGCTTGGCGCACCAAGACTTTAAATATCACAATAACTGGCTTCCAAAACGTGGGGCTTGAAAATATCGCAGCTTTACATTTGAAGGAAGGGAAAGAGATCTGGAATAAGTACAGGTGATCCAGAGATAAAAACATATAACATTGAGGGAATTTGAATTTGAAAGTATTTTGACAATTTTTCCAGGGAATATAAATTTGATTTATTGATTGATCGTAGTTAGTGGATATTTATTTTGAATTATTTGAATTTTACTGATTGCATATTTGATATTTGTCGTGAAAATTTAATACATTTGGGGAGAAATATTGTCGTGTTCTGAAACATATAGAGTGTTGTAAAATTTCACATTTGGCGTTGACAAAAACAGTAACGAAAAGAAACAACATGTCGACCACAAGGAGTCAAAGCAAAATGCAAGAAAGGAAGGAGGATAACAGAGAAGAGGAAACAATTGTTGAAGAAGGATCGGATAATGAAGGAAATGTTACAATAGTTGAGGAGAAAAAAGAATTATCAGGAATAGAGAAAATATTACAACTAATGCAATTACAGACACAACAAATACAAGAATCAACAAAACAAACAATGAATGAAACAGCACAGAGAATGGAAGAAAACCGACGGGAAACAAGACAAGCAATAGAACTAAATAACAGGAATATAGAGCAGCGTTTGGAAAACTATGAACAAGAAATTAAAGGATGTGTTGAGGGGATAAAGAAAGAACTGATACAACAGATAGAAGAAATAACCATAAAGAATGCAAAACAAGAGACAGAGATAGAAGATATCCAAAATACGATGAAGGAAATAAAGATTGTCCAGAAAAAGGAATTAGAACAGTTAGAAGAAAAATTTGAAATGGCGCTACAAGAAGACAGGAAGGAAGTAGAAAGAAGATTAAAGCAAAATGAAAAACAAATGGCAGAAATTGAACTAAGAGGGGTAGAGAGAAAAGAAGTTATCATCCATGGAACAAGCGAGGCGAAAATACAATTTGGCGGGGATATTCGGAAAACACACCCAGTACCGTTTGTTAAAAATTTGAAAACCAAATTACAACATATTAGATATTTTGACGATTGCAAAGAAACAATTAGAAACCATTTGAAAGAAGGAGCAGCGTTATGGTATGAAAGCAAGGAAGATGAGTTTGAAAATTGGACAGATTTTGAAAATAAATTTCTCAACTATTTCTGGGGGAAAAATAAACAGAGAGAAATCAACCAAGAGCTACAGAATGGAAAATATCACGAAAAAATGGGAATATCTGAAGAAAGATATGCTTTGCAGATATATAACAATTTAAAATATCTAGAATACAAATATTCTACCGAACAGCTGGTAGAAATGATCAGCAGACATTTTGAGGAAACGTTGGAAGATCACGTGATTTTGAGAAACTATCAAGATATTGATAGTTTGTGCCAATTCCTTTAATTAAAAGAAGCGAAAAGAAAAGAAATGAGAAATAGAAGACAACATGACCAATATAATGGACCGGAAAGAAGGTATTCATCAAATTATGACCAGAGAAACCGACATCCCAGATCAACAAACGAATATAGGCCGAGAAATTACAATAATTACAATAGACAACAAAATTACGATAACCGGAATGATACACAAAATAGAACAAATGAAAATCACAACAGGAATGATACACAAAATCCTCCGAATAGGAATACTAACGAACAAAGGGACGATAGAAATAACCAGAGCTTACAACAACAAAATAGAAGGGAGATGAATCATGTAGCAATAGGAAACGAAAGACAAATTTCTAATTCTAATCTAATATTTTTAGATGCATTTATAAAACATAAAGCGATTAAAATTGTGATTGATTCTGGCTCGGAGATATCGCTAATCAATAAAAAACTAGTAAAAGAATTAAATTTGGACAGATTTGTGTATAAGATTCCTAGGGTTGATTTAGTGGGTGCAAACAATAAAAATTTGACGACAGTAAACGAAGGTTTGGGAGTACAGATAAGAGTGGGAAACAAATTCCATATTATGAAATGTGTGGTGATTGAAGATTTAAATCATGATATGATAGCGGGAATTGATGAATTGAGGAAAAAAGATATCACCATAAATTTTTCGGAAAATAAACTGGAAATCAGAGCAGAACCAGACAACACAGGAGAAGAAAAGCAAACAGATAGGAAAACAAATTCTGGAAGGATCAATGCACAGGAAAAACGCAAAGAAATCGATATGACTGTAGAGGATAAACCGAAAGTACAAGAACAAGATCTAACAGAAGAGAAAAAGAGAAGGAAGAAAAAGAAGAAGAGTTCGAAAAGAAAGCAGGAAAATAAGATGGAGACCAGAGAAAAACAGGAAATAGAAGGTACAGAAGAATTGTTGGCAACCGACGATAAAACAGAATGGAAGCAGGAAGAAAAAAAAGGTATCATCAGAGAAATGAAAGGAATAGAAACATGGTGCTCGGAATACCAAAGGGAATTAGAGGATAAAAAGAAAACAGAAGAAAAAATGGCACTGATGGACGAGAATCCAGAATTTTGTGAAGAAGTATTATGGACAGTGAACACATGTGAACAAAAGGAGGATGAAAGAAAAATAAATTGTGGAGAAAACATGGGAAAGAAAATAGAGAAGATTTTAGGAAACCATGGAGATTTTGTTAATGAAGTAAACCGAGTGGCTAAAAATTATGAACTTTCTTTTAAGGGAAAATACTTGGAAAAATTTAAAACGAAAATATATCCAATCCCGTATAAAGACAGGCAATATACGAGGTATTTTAACATTCACGACATTTATCAGTATCATAAGTAGATTTTAATAACATAGTGAAATAATTTGATCCTAGAAAACTTTTGTCATTTTTAAAATTTAACAAAGAGTTTTCGGCAGATCAAATGGCGGGGATTTGTTATGATATGTAAAATCGAGAAAAATATTGGTTTGTTTAAAAATATTTCAAAGTTCAAAAACAATAAAATAATACAGATAAGTAGGATAATAACCAACAAACATTTCGAAGAAGGAAAGTTATTAAATTCTTGGATTACCTGTACTAAACAAAATGTAAGCTTTGCATAAATTATTTCTTTGTTATACTTGAGTGACCCGCATAAGTTTAAGTGAAATCCAAAGACAATTGAACCGGGTTTTCCAAATACATTAATGCAGTGATTAAAGACAATAGAAGAGATTTTAGAAAGAGGTTTTTGTTAGTTTTTAAGAATTATAGAAAAATAATATTTGTAAATAAGTTTTAGGAAATTTTATAATTATAGGTAAAAATTTGTTTGTTATCGAAATGAAAAAATGGGGGAATTGTGACGAGTTTTGATTGGCGTAGATTGAAAAAGGTGGGATAGGTATGTAGGAATGAAAGTTTAGCTAGATTTAGGAGAGAGAAAGGATAATCAGTTGGTTTTCCAAGTCTGTAAGACGAACAGTGATTGTTCTCTGGCGGTTCCCGAAATGTAGCAAGCAGTAGTGTTGAATGTTAGTGAGTTTTTGTGGAGTTAGTGTATCTGACAGAAGCTGAAGCAGCAAAATATTGTAAGTCATATTTCTCTACTTATATTCCAAGAGTCACTGTTCAGGCCAACGAGAGATTCAGTTTATCGTAAAGAGAAGATATTCCAAGAGTCATTTTTCACTCGGGCCAACGAGAGATTCAGTTTATCGAGAGGAGAAAGAAAGGCTATCATAATTTGAATGATTTGTGCTTTTGAAGGAGATCATTAAGGACGATATACTTGCAACAATCTGTTGTAAGATTGCTGATTACATAGGGAGCGGTTGAGAGGAGATAATATAGTCTACAAGGAACAAGGATTTGGACCACTCATCATCAGAGAGAGATATTTTTGTTTTCTGCAGTTTTTTTCTTTTATTGATAACACAATTTTTACACTTAATTTAGAAAGGATATAGATATTTTGATTAGGCGAGTTAAAATAGTTTGGGATTTTGAGATTTCAATTAATATTGTTTGTACCATTAATTTTGATTGTTCACGTAAGTAGAACAAAATTTTGAGAATCATTATATGAGATTTGTTTATTGAAAACTTTTGAGTGTGAATTATTTCATTATTTTTTATTTCAATATATAGTGTTAGATCATAGGTGTTTTTTTATTATTCCGGTATTCTTTGGACCTTACCTTTCACATGTAATAGCATAGATATTGAAGCACGAATTTAACCCTGAGATAAAGGAATTAAAAATTGTGATAGAGTCATAATCAAATCATTTAAATAATTTTAATTAATCAAAAAATTAATTAGCTAATTATTGCTTGGCGCACCAAGACTTTAAATATCACAATAACATATATATATATATATATATATATATACTTTGACCGAAAAACCCACCACTCTTCGAGTGTACCTTAGCTTATATATATATATATATATATATATATATATATATATATATATATATATATATATATAACGAGTTTATTACAGCTGCTGCCGTTTCTCGCAACCTAGCTTCCAACGCTTGCGATCGTTCCAGTCATCTACTTGTGCCCTATCTTCCATTGCACCTTTTACTTCTTGTCTCCACGATCTTCTTGGTCTTCCCTTTTTCCTGCGGTTGGTGGGGATCCACTGTAACATTCTCTTTGGCCATCGTTGATCATTCATCCTTTCTACATGGCCATACCATTTCAGCCTTTTCCATTCTATAGTTTCCAGGACGTCAATGTCTATGCCCATACGCTCTCTGATTTCAGTAAATTTTATGTTTACACTTTTTAAAAAAGTTTAACATGGATTAAAAATTGGTATCTGACATTGACAGATAACATGGCAGATATCTTAAACTAGGAGTGGTTCAGGGCCGTATCTTAAATATCTGCCATAGTGCATTAAAAAAAAACAACTCAATTTATTAAATTATGATACATATTGGAAAGATCTTTGATGTCAGTCTTATTATTGATGGAATTTGGATCTTTTTTTATTTATTCACAGTCAGAACCTAACAAACTATATAATATATATATATATATATATATATATATATATATATATATATATATATATATATATATATATATATATATATATATATATATATATATATATATATATATATATATATATATATATATATATATATATATATATATATATATATATAAACTAAGGTACACTCGAAGAGTGGTGGGTTTTTCGGTCAAAGTGGAGAAATAAAAGACAAAGAAGGTGGCTACTTCATCTATTTATTGAAGACGTTTCGCTCTCTGCTCAGAAAGCATCATCAGTTCATCTAAAAAGAACAATATGAAACCAAAAATCCATAGAGAAGTTACAAAAAAAGTGTGTTACCTTACAAAGACATGTAGCAGTCAATGATGTTAAAAATATGAAAAAGCTTACGAAACTGGACATTCAGAGTTAACGTTGTATAAAACAATTAATTGAAACTAGGTATAGTTTGCAATTTAACAAAATTAGCACAGCAAAAGAACATGTGATAAATGTGATTTTGCTGTGCTAATTTTGTTAAATTGCAAACTATACCTAGTTTCAATTAATTGTTTTATACAACGTTAACTCTGAATGTCCAGTTTCGTAAGCTTTTTCATATTTTTAACATCATTGACTGCTACATGTCTTTGTAAGGTAACACACTTTTTTTGTATCTTCTCTATGGATGTTTGGTTTCATATTGTTCTTTTTAGATGAACTGATGATGCTTTCTGAGCAGAGAGCGAAACGTCTTCAATAAATAGATGAAGTAGCCACCTTCTTTGTCTTTTATTTCTCCACTTTGACCGAAAAACCCACCACTCTTCGAGTGTACCTTAGTTTATTTTGGATTGACGGTCGTACTCCTTTTCTATATATATATATATATATATATATATATATATATATATATATATATATATATACATATATATATATATTATATATATATATATATATTATATATATATATATATATATATATATATATATATATATATATATATATATATATATATATATATATATATATATATTATATCACGAAACACTTTTTGGACTTTTTAAAAAATAATTTTATTTCGAAATTACAATTAGCCATTACTGAACTTAAAAACTTAAATACTAAATATATACTTACTAAATATAATGAACAAAAATAAAGGCAACGCACTACCAATAAAGGCAACGCACGTGGGTTGTAGTTTGATTACATGGTTGGTGTGGATGATTTTCGGTTTGACGTCTCTGAACTCACATTTGATGGTAATAGGCAGTGGGTCAGAAACTGTTATGAGCCACAGGTTCATGTTGATCTTCTGAACATTGTAATCTTTGGCGAATACTACGGAAGTCTGACATGTTCTGGGAAGGCGTTCTTGTCGTTTCAGAAGTTGGGCTTCGCATATGGAATCGCTGTCGATCGGGTATGGAACTGTATTGTAACAGATCTTGGTTCGAGCTCGCAAACTTTTGCATGACTTAAGACTGTTTATTGTAAGGTATAGTAATGAATCATCGTTTCGCGCAATGTATTTATATGTTGTTGTTAATATTGAATGAAGACCTCTTCGATTATCCAGTATTGGTATTGGATAGAGACGATATAAAGTATATTGTTCTGCATCAGTTAAAGAAATATTTAACACAAACACAATTCTTGTGTCGAGTTGATAGGCTTATAATTCGATAATATCGAGATATTAAGCTAGATTCGAAGTATAGATTGATAATGGAATATTGTTTTTTTTTTGTAATGGTTGTGATATATGCCTAAGCGATTCAATTAAATCAAACGGGGTGATGATTAAGCTATGTAATATTTTTAATCGAGCAAAGGTTATGGCATTTACTATATCATTTAACGAGTCTTCGATAAATGAATAACTTTTCGTTAGTAATTCACAAAAGTTTAGCATATCGATTTGAGATTGATAGAATTTTAATTGGTCAGAGATATCCATTATTGACCCTCGAATTTCTTTAATATTATTGTTGTATGTTTCCTCATCTATTTCGGGTTATTTTATTGATACATTTATTAAAATATTCGCCGTCTGATGAGTCTAAGTTGCCGGTAATTAATTTCCATATCGAACCTATTCCGCTTAGAAGCCCACGTTTCTTTCGGAACGTGTATTGTTTCATATCAGCCATTATTTCTGTATATTTGAGATTAACAGAACTAGAAGAGATTTGTTTGAGAAGACTTATGTGAGTTTGGACTTCGGATTTGAATGCCAGCACTCAAGGTACATCTGCTTCAATGGTATCCAATAAAAGTTCTAAGATTTTGTCATTTTTGTCGATAACGTCTCTGATTGGTTGCATGTCTATATACAAGAAGGGTCCATTTATAGTTTGAAATTTTGAGATTGGTTTCTTCATGAAAAAAGATTTCAATGGTGTTGTTGATTGGGGTTAACGTATACTGGGAGTGGATGACTGGAATTAGTCCGAGAAATCTGAAAGAAAATTACTGATGATAGGGTTTTAATCTATCAAAATTCACTTTCATTGTTTTATTGGTTTGGGTATTTAATAAAGTAGCAGAATTTACATGGATTTCGAATAGGCCATTAAACTTATTTTGGGCTTTGTCTTTAATTTGCGATTCCTTGACGTGAACCTTATCGCCAATTTTATATTCTGAGGTTTGACGATACGTGTTGATCGAATCTTTCTTTAGCTTTTCTTTTTGTTTTTCCGTCTTGGCTTCTGACACTTTATAGAAATATTGCATACGATTACTTAAGTCTCTAACGTACTTTTATATAAGGATTTTCTAATTGTAAAGTATTTCAGGTGGTCTAAAAGAAGTATGTCCAAAAATGAGTTCGTACGGTGTAAATCTGTCGGTTTTGTTTTTTGTGTTATTGTAGCAAATAACTGCATATTAAACGAATGTTCATCGGGATTTTCAGCTTGATTAGCTCTTATCATTTGGCTTAGGGTTGAGACCCTTAAGAAGGTTAGTTTTATGTCATGCAATTCACAAAGATTTTTCATCAAAGCATTGTCGAATTCACGTCCATAGTGACAGTGTATGCGTAATGGTGTGCCATAGTGCTGGAAAAAGACAATAAGATTATTGACGACTGATTTAGCTGTTTTGTTTTCAAGGGGATACGCCCTGTGTGAATTTAGCGAGCTCGTCTCTTCGAAAATGTTTTACAGCCCATACGATGGCAAGGAGCTCTCGCTCAATGGTCGAATATCGTGTTTCAGAATTGCACAGAGTACGTGAAGCATATGCTATAGGTAGATCTTTTCCAATCGGGCCTTGGGATAATATAGCGCCGATGGCGAATGCACTTGCATGTGTTGTGAGAACAAATGGTTCCTCAAAGTTTGGATAGGTCAGGATCGGGTCAGAAATTAAAGCGTTTTTCAAATCTTCAAAAGCTTGCCTGCAATCTGGATCAAAATTAAATGCAACGTCTTTTTGGAGTAGTCTAGTGAGAGGTTTAGAGAGTTTGCCAAAATTGGGAATAAAACGACGATAGTAATCGGCTAGACCTAGGAAAGATTATATTTCTTTTGGTGTTTTTGGTTCACGAAATCCTTGGACATAATTGACTGTTGAAGGGTTAGGCTTGACGCCATCTTGGGTAATGAGATGTCCGAGATACGCCACCTCTTTCCTGAGAAATTCACATTTATCAGGCTGGGTTTTAAGATTAGCCTTTCGAAGACGTTTGAAGATTTAAGTAAGACGCGAAATGTGCTCGTGAATGGTAGGGGAGTATACTCTAATGTCCTCCATATAGACAAGACATCGTTTGTTCAAAATACCTAAAAGAATATTGTCCATGACACGCTGGAATAGAGACGGTGAATTTTAAGTCCAAAAGGCTTACGAGTAAATTTATAGTGTCCGTTTTCGATGGAGAAGGCTGTTTTAGGAATGTCTTAGGGATCGATTTCGATTTGATGAAACCCGGAGGCAAGATCGAGAGTTGTCAAATATTGACACTTTTCAAGCTGGTCTAAAAGATCGGAGATATTAGGAAGAGGGTATTTATCGCCAATGGTACATTCGTTGAGCTTGCGGTAGTCTATTACTACTCACCATTTTTGTTCTCATAAAGAGTCCATTTTTTTGGGAATGACCCAAACAGGAGATGGCCAGGGAGAAGTAGAGGACCGGATGATACCTTCGTTGAGCATCTTATTCACTTGAGATTTTACTTCCTATTTGTGGACCTGAGGATATCTGGCTGATTTCGTAAAAATGGGTTTGGCGTTATTAGTCTCAATTTGAAGTTTAATCTCACTGGTGAAAGTGAGATTGTCTCCCTCTAAGTAAAATATGTCTTCCGTAACTTAAGCAAAGATTTGTAACTAGTTCTTGTTCTTCCTCGTTAAGATGTTCTGTTCGAAGTCGATATTTGATTTTGTTGGTACTGTCAATTTTATCAGAACAATAATTCACCAAGTTATCGTTGGACTGGAAATTTAGGATAGGGTAGTTCGAATAGGGTTTAATTACGATATCAGAAGAATCGATAATTTTGGGAATTGCGTTTGCATTTACAACGGATGTCAGAAATTCTCATTTTTCATTTACGTGTACTAACGCGTTGGGGATATGGACTTTATCTTTTTTTTTGTGCAAAATTGCATCTCTATTCGACAGATGACATGTTACCTTGAATATTTGCTCGGATCTGGGATCTATTTTAATTTGATTAGGGGGTTCATTGTTAAGCGAATTAGTTTCTACTTTGTAGAGAGGTAATATTTTAAAGTTTGTAATTAGTTGTTTGTTTTTGAGGTCTATTATACATTCGTAATGTTCT
Organism: Diabrotica undecimpunctata; assembly: GCF_040954645.1. Taxonomy (NCBI): domain Eukaryota; kingdom Metazoa; phylum Arthropoda; class Insecta; order Coleoptera; family Chrysomelidae; genus Diabrotica; species Diabrotica undecimpunctata. The sequence continues at coordinate 65,492,722 of NC_092807.1, read as the reverse complement.
TAAAAATCGAGGCCTAAGATTCCATTGAAATCAATATCTAAACACCTTATGGGGGTTTCCTACTTGAAACGGGACCAAAGTTGATTCAGCGACAAAAATCTTTTGATCTGTAATACCTTATATGGTAATTTTTTCGGAAAAACGTGGTTTGAAATTTTTCGCGGTATTTTCTTTAAACATATTTGATAGGTCTTTTATAAAGTACAGGTTTCTAGAGTTCACAGCAAGAAGGGGGCTTACAGAAAATTCTGTTCTGGAAAGTTCAGAGATGGGTTCATGTCGTCCAAATTCAGAGTTTGAATCTGATACTGTATTTGAGACAAAGATTCGTTCATTGAAATGGCATTGTCCGGTGGATGGTTCTGGCTCGGGACTGTGAGAAAATCCTGATAGTCTTGGCTATCAATAAAATCGGTTGAATAATTGAATGAATAGTAATAATCAGGAGGTGAATAATTATTATCAGAGAAATCTTCGTACTGGTAGCTTTTATTTGGAGCTGGGGTATAGTCATTAACAGAGTCAGGTTCATAGTTAATGAAATGAGCTTTGTGCTTATCGTTTGAAAAATTAGGATTCTTATGTATTACAGAAGGGTGTACTTGTGAATTATTTTGATTTGGTATGAATTGAGGTCTTTGTTGGTGATTGGGTCTATTGTTTTGGTAATTATTATTTGAACTGAAAGTTGGTCTCTGAAAGCCATTGTTTTGAGCGTTATCTACGTGAATTATTTTAAAAGTGTATCTATGTGATTGAAGGTTTGGTCTTCTGATGGATTGATTGTTTTGATTGGGTTTTGAAGGATTGGGTCGATTGGTTTTCTGTATTTCGAAATATAATAATAATTGTAACTCTCGTCTAATGCGGACCTAAGCTTCAAGAAGGCTTTGGATTACTAGCACGAATGATAAGTGCCGCTGATAAAAACCTTGGGTTCCGCTGACTCTGCTTGTACTGCATGTGCAGGGATCCTTATCGGCTCTGGTAGTTGGAAGTTGGAACCTGATACAATGGGAATTTTCGTAATAAGGAACATACAATGCATATAATATATATATATATATATATATATATATATATATATATATATATATATATATATATATATATATATATATATATACATCCCACTATCGTTTTAAGCTCTTTTCACGTTGCAGTCATTTAGCATCACCAAGAAATGCTATTATTTTCTATTTATAAGTCGTGTATGTTCGTTTAGTGCACCTTTGTAGGCTTGGCACCGTTGTCGGTTTTTCAATAATCCGATTTTTTTATAAATTAAATTTTTTACATCAAACCATCATTTTAACATTGGGAGGTAAAATTACTGTATTTGGTATCATTTTAAAGCCAATAGATGTTGCCAGTGTTAATACTTAAATAATATTTGAAAACATAAAAATATCGATCGGTTTTGGGTCAAGTTCAAATGAAGACATTTAAACTACCTGCCCACCGGCTGGGGTCAACCAACTAGTTTTTTTATATCAACGTTCAGTTGTTATATTTATTCAATTTAGATATTTTTTCCCAGAGAGTTGTGTAGAGGAATATTTTACATAATTTCAATTTCCAAGCTGTTTAATCGAAGCTATCAGTGAATAGTTTAAGATAAATATTAGATTTTTATGGGATTAGGTCAAAAATATTGGTTGTGATTGGGATGAGAATCACATTTTTAATTATTTAATGTTTAACATTTTGATTTCAATTCAGGAAATCGTTCTCAAAAAACGTTTTTTGTACAAAATGTGTATACACATTTTACATAATTTGTACAATAAACAAGGTTAAATATTGGAAATCGTATCGTTAAATATTAGTTAATTAAAAATGTAATTTTTATCTCAATATCGACCAATAATTGTGGCATAATCACATAAAAAAATAATATTTGACTTTGACCATGCCATAAGAAAGTAGTTAACGGAACCTCGCTAAATAGTTTTAAAAAATCTTACAGAAATTTAAATTCTAAATAGTATGAGGGGTAGCCGACGAAAAATTCGTAAAGACGTACAGTTGATTTTGCTTTGTTTTCTTAAACAATCTTAAAAGACAAAATAAAAAATTTTGCTTATAAAACGTTGTGTATACATTCTAAAGAAAAATTATTTAATTAAAAGTTGTAGACCATAAAAAGTTTTCTATGTAGAGAAATACCAAATTTAAATACATAAATAATTGAGATAATTCCAAAAACCATAAACTCTAAGATATTATATGTTTGTAGTAATTTATAAATGTTAATAACTTTGTTTTGTGACTAACGACAGATAATATAGCTACTTGAAATCATGGCAATTGATGAGTTATTAAAGTGTGCTAAATATCAAGCAGATCAAAAAATATTTTACAATTTATTCAATTTGTTTATCACAGAAAGCAATTATTTAAACAACTGTACTTGTCCAAACTCGTATGACTATAAGTATTTTGTAACTTGCAATCGATTCTTTGCGCTTTCAGTTTTAGGGTATATTAAAAAAACTTTTAACATATTATTAAATTTTTTATTAAAAACCAGTTTGAATAGGGGACTTTTTAGTTTTTAGACCACTTAACGTTTTTTTAGTTTCTTTGACAAGTGAGGATTCGGTTATTTCTTCATATGGGCTATGAACAATTGTCTAGTCAAGTCAACACTATTATAGTTACCTATACTTTTCCAGTAGTCATGCAGACGGTTCATTTTAATTGTCCCCATATGGAACATAAGCTCGAGAAAAGTCTTAAATTCCGTTTGTGTTGTCTCTTTCCAAAACGCAATCCTCAATTTTTCTGAACGACTTTGTGCAAGTATTTTGTCAGTCACTTCCACCATTCATTTAATTCACATCGTCCTCGCCCGATGCTTCTAACAATGATTGTAATTCAGCAGTGGTCAATCTACGTTTATGTTCACATCTACCTTTTTTAGATGTCGAAGGCATATTATTTACATCCATTTCTTTATAAATACTATAACTCACTTTTACGGAGGTAATTAACAATAAAAACGTTCTACTGGAAACTATCAACTTACGACTTCCAATACTATAAGGCCACTTGAGCCACAATACGTTTTTACTCAATAATAGTTCCTGTATAAGTAAAATTTAACTTTTTTAACTTTTCTATCGGCCTTTCTACTAGTCATGCTTCTTCTTAAAACTTTGTAACATCTTGTACACTTTCTTCTCTTTGTATTATCTACATCGCTTTGCCTTAGATGGTATTTTTGGGTGTAACTGGTCATGAGGGTTACAACATTTCTTTATTTGTAAATGCCTTCGCGAACTCCAGTCTGAACTCAAGGATAGGTTGTCGCTTTTTTTACGTTTTCTATTATTTAGCAACTAAGCATTGACTACTGCGGTATTAAATATTAATTCCATTGCCACTTTCCGGTACCACTTCAGAATTTTGCGTATTGGGCTTTGGTAAGAAGCCACTTGATCACTAAAATCAACACTCTTTTTCACCAAGTTATAATCGAGAATAATTTGTGGTTTTAGTACTTGTGTATAATTTTTCTTTTTATTTGATTAAACCAAGATACAACTATTATGTTTAAATGTTGCAAGGATTAAAACTGGTCTTTTGTCGACCCATTTTATCACTCGTAAAATCAATAATGGGGTTAAATTTCATCGAGAGTAACTGGTTACAACTTTTTTAATCGAGATTTTAGTTTTACATGTTTTTAGAGTAAAACATCTGCACATGAATAATTCGTTTCTTGAACAATGATTTCAATTCATCGACCAATATTCTAAAATAAGGTGTTATTACGTCGTCCAGAATATTATAAACTGGTTCTCTTTCATAAAGCATTGGAAATATGGTTTACACTCTATATTTAGAAAAATCTTTTACTGCAACTCTTGTTCGACCTAAACTAAATTAATACACAAAACAAATTAATCTATTTTTTTTATAGAAATGCAGATTCCTGTCGGATTTTTATCAGTGCGGCATGAGTCACTGGTGTCTCGTATATCCGGACCTCTTATCGCATTACAAACATAATTCTTAATTAGCAGTGCGGTACAAGATACATTTATGTCGTATAATCTGAAAGCCGTAATAAGACCATAAGACCGTATGTTATAAATAAATATATTCCTAAAAGAATTATCTTGAAACATTAAATAAATACACTAAAAAAGTGCAATATTAAGTGTTATTTAAAAAATGGTATGTCATTCACGACGGGCGTACAGTTAAAAACAAAAGTTTTCAGTGTTCTATTGCTTGATTATTATTATCTGGTATTCTGAAAATGTTGACATTTTTTCCTGGTCTGATCTTCCTCAACTAACGTCATCTTTCTTAATTTGTGGGTTGTGTTGTTCAGGTCTCTTTAAGTGTTTTTGTTGGTATCCATACTGAATAATCTTCTTTAGACAATGTACTTATGTAGTGTTCAAATGTGGCATTGCGTGCGTCATGTAGCGCTGATCTTAATTGTCTGATTAGTCGATTATATTTGTGTTCGTCATTAAGATTTCGGCTTCTTGGTCATCTAACTCTTGCTCTTCATTTTTCGACTATTAGTTGTATAATATAATTCGGAGTGTTACTTGTGTTTTCTTGATTTGGAATTGTTAATCGTGTAGCTCCATATGAAATAGTAAAAGATGAAAACGGCAGCATATTCATGCATAAAAAAAGGAAACGCGATAAAGATATCTGAAACAACTGTTTTATGTTATAAGAGATGAAATAGTCCGAAATTGCCAGGTGAACAGGGTACTATAAAGAGGAAGTAGAATTAGCTATGAAACAGCTTAAATGGGGAAAAGAAGTAAGCTTAGACCAAATACCAGCAGGAATTATTCAACTGGGGAAAAAATTAAACGGATAACAATATTCACTCCATTTACAGAAAAGGGGGTGACCCGCAAAAATTTTAAGAACTTCTTTAATAGCCTCCAGTCAACAATTTCCTAATCATGTTTAAAAAACGTACGGAATGTATCCCAAACCATCAACATACTTGTTGTTGCAGTTATGTATTACGATCAACTTAAAGGTTATGCACGACTCCCCTTGCATAGGTACACAGGCATGCACCCGTGCGGGAGAAAAAAGATTTGTCATAACGTTACATTATGTCACATTTTAAAGTTGAATATTTTATGGTCCCCTTTGGATTATAAAACGAATGATCGACTTTTTCTCGCACAGATCCCGCCTATGTAACTTTACAAAGCGAGTCGTTTGCTGGGTATTAAAGAAACGTCTATGGCCATCATATAATTTGACGCTATTTCACGTTCTACGACGCATTCCACGTTTGACACACTGTCTTGTTTAGTTTTCTGTCATTTTATTTGTTAAATCCTATCTCATTCTCGTCACAGCGTCAAGGAGCAGTAAATGTGTGCAGTGAACGGGAGGAATATGTTTAACAGTGAACGTTGGAGATTTTTCGAGTCTTTCATATTTTCTTCTTTGAGTGCCTCTCCTATCGGAGATTGGATATCATTAGGGCGATTCTAATTTTATTTACTGCTGTTTTGAATAATTCACTCATCACTAACTCATCAGGTGGCCAAAGTGTTTAAGTTTTCTCTTTTTTATATTCAGTATAACTTCTGGATCGTTATGTATTCTACGTATTACCCCTTCATTTGTAATTTTATCCACTCAACTTATTTTTAGTATACGGCAGTAGCACCACATCTCAAAGCTTTCAAGATTTGTAACATTCTTCTGTTTAAGAGTCCATGCCTTAACACCGTAAAGCTAAGTACTGAATACATACTAAGTAGTTAACTAAAAGTGGACGTATGCAAAGAGATGTATGACGTAATCGTATGGTATTCGCTAAATCCTGTCACGTAATATGCCACATACCTCTGTGCGTAAATTCGTTTTATTGCTGCCAGTTTAAGGTGTTATTAGATGCAGCCATGTTGAATTTCTCTCCACTATCGTATTATCTTCGTTAAATCCTATCATTTTAGGCCCCATATATCCTGATTAGACCTATAGGACCCGAGATACGCAACTAAGGCTCTTTTGACATAACATATATAGGAGCAAAGATATATACCTAAGGTCCTTTTGACGTGTTGATGTATTTGATTTCTACGTCGTGGTATTCTATTGGTTAAATGTTACCATTTGAGGTACTGTACGTCACGATTGGACTAATAGGACCGCAGATACATAACTAAGGCCCTTTTGATAAGCTGATGTATTTTATTTTTCTATCTTATTGTATTCGATTGGTTAAATCCTATCATTTGAGGTACTGTACGTCACGATTGGGCTAATAAAAACGAAGATACGTAACTAAGGCCCTTTTAATATTTTGCTGTATTTGATTTCTATCTCATTGTATTCTAATAGTTAAATTCTCTCATTTGAGGTATCGTACGTCACGATTGGACTAATAGGACTGAAGATACATAACTAAGGCCATTTTGACATGCTACTTTATTTAATTTTTATACCTCATTGTATTTTATTTGTTAAATCCTTTCATTTGAGGTACTGTACGTCATGATTGGACTAATAGAACTAAAGATACACAACTAAGGCCCTTTTGACATTGTTCTGTATTTGATTTTTGTATCCCATTGTATTCTCTATGTTAAAGCCTATCATTAGAGGTACTATACGTCACGATTGGACTAATAGGACCGAAGATACGTGACTACGGCCCTTTTGACATGTTGCTGTATTTAATTTTTTTATTTCATTGTTTTCAATTCGTTAAATCCTGTCATTTGAGATACTGTACGTCACGATTGGACTTATAGAAACGAAGATATATAATTAAGGCCTTTTTGACATGCTGCTATATTTGATTTTTCTGTCTTATTGTATTTTATTGGTTAAATCCTATCATTTGAGGGGCTGTACGTCGCGACTGGACCAATTGGAGCGAAGATACCATAGGTAGTTGCAATATATCATATCCCGTTACTTTTAACCAACCATGATGCCAGAATGATTTGTGGATGAAAAGAATATATATATATTCTTAAATTTACTATTTCATTGTGGGTAATATTATATTCAACAGCGATGCCAAATTTCTGATGCTAAAATGATTGATAATGAAAGTGGGATATACATTTTCATGTATATAATGGCAGCGAGTAAACGGTATAACTTGTATAACTCAGTAAGGGATAAAAAGAGAAAGCGGATATTTTAAAATATCAACACGGTATCAACACTCTAATCAATGAGATGGTTAAAATTCTTGTAACAAGTACAGGAAAAAAGTTATTAAGGTCTTGTAAAGTAGCGTCGATATACAGATGCTACTTTGCAAGACGATGCTAAATTGATGGTAAAAGCATAATGTATCGATGCGAAAATGATAGTATGATGTATATATATATATACATATATATATATATATATATATATATATATATATATATATATATATATATATATATATATATAAATATATATATATATATATATATATATATATATATATATATATATATATATAAATATATATATATATACACATATATATATATACACACATATATATATATATATATATATATATATATATATATATATATATATATATATATATATATAAGAAATACTGGATATTAGTGACTGTCAATATAAACAAACAACACAGTTTATTAGGGTTGCAGTCAGAAAATTGGCCGGGATATATATATATATGTATATATATATATATATATATATATATATATATATATATATATATATATATACATATATATATATATATAATATATATATATATATATATATATATATATATATATATATATATATGTATGTATATATATATATATATATATATATATATATATACATATTGAACGAATTTAAAACGGAACATACGAAATCAATGTATTTCGGCTCAACTCCGCTCTAGGTGGTTGGTCAACAAAAGGTTGTCAAATAATTATATTATAAAAATCCAATACTTCAGCGGGCTGCTGGATTATGAACTCATTTAAGAACAAGTCAAAACTCCACCCAAACAGGTTGCCTAGAATCAATGTGAAAACAGACTAAACAAGCAGTTATTATGCTGTCAAACCACCAATTGCTTCCTTATAGTCCAAGAGATAGAGCTGAAATTTTGAACTGATCAGTAATATGACATTTCTCTATTGGAATATATTCATTGTAACTGGGTTAAGACTTTGCCTTACATGTGGACGCCCCTCGTGGTACAGGGGGTGGCTATACAGGGATGAAGTTGTCATTTTTTTCGGAAAAATTAACGATCGATAATATGGCTGAAAAGTTGCCCAGAGTAAGATCTTGGTATAACTAGACGAAATCCCAAAGGGCGGACGCGAGAGTGGATACATAAGGGGTGGAGGACAGGGGTGAAGTTGCAATTTACTACTACAAATACTATTCTGAAAAGCGTCAAGTAGAGTTTTCCTCTAAATTTTCCAAAAAAATTTCGGTAAATGAAAATTTTCGTAATTTTTTGAGGTAAAATCTAATTTGTAGAATCCTTTGGATTTTCTGTAAATTATACCATGATTTTTTTCCAAACATTTTCAAACGATTTTTCCGATTAGAAAAAAAAATTTAAAAAAACTTCTCTAAAATATTTGATAAAACTCTACGTCATCGTCTGAATCTTTTATAGAATATTTTGTAGTTTTAAAATAATATTATGATAAATTTTTTTTCAAACTAAAGTCATATTTACTTTACAAATCACATTTTTTTCTTAAATATAAATATTTTACGAATTAATTTTTAATTGAATAAATGTCTGATATTAGAATGAAAAACAAAAAAAATATTTTCAATATAATAATCAATTGAAATTATCTGATGATTGATAAAAATTAATTATGAAACCAGTTAAGTAATTTTATTAAATTAAAGTAATTTTATAATGTTAACTATTGAATATTTTCGGTATAACAAATAGTAATTTTACTTATTTTTTATTACAATAAAAACGTTTTTAAATTTATATTGCATAAATAATGGTTGTTCAGATATAAGAAAAATTTGATTTATTATTACATTAATAATCAAATACAAAATATAATATTTCTATTTATTAATAGGTAAAATTCAATTTGTAGAATTCCTTTAACATTTTACAAATAATTATTAATAAAAATCAATTTAATAGTGAAATTATCAATTTTTTAAGTTTTGAAATTTACTTTGTAGATATTTTCAATATTTTTTTTTAACTTTCAAATTGATTGAATTTTTTTTTTCATTAGTTAATTTTAATTTTACAAATTCTGATTGGACATTAATTTTGCATCATTATTATTTTAAAATATTAAAATAATAATGATGCGCGTTCCATTTAGATCAGTAATTCTAGACGCATGCGCTAAATGTAATAAGTATCAAGATGCTTTTATCCAACTTGGTGAAACTGACTTCGATTGTAATGAAGTTTTTGAAACCTTAGAAACTTTCATATTATGTCACTTATATGGAACAGGATTGAAGAGAACAATTCCAAAAAGAAAAGTAAACGATGTCAGATTTTCAGTATTTAACCGACAGTATAAGTTGCATGATGTCAACGAGCCTTTAAAAAAAACTAAAAAATTTCGATGCTTCAAGCTTACCACCATGTCAAGATGAATTACACCAACATCTACTGCGAGCTCATTATATTTCAAATATTTGGACAAATGCTCATAAAAAAGTACCAACAGAATTGATTGTTGAAGAACATGGTTGGGAGCTTGAAGATGAAACATATAAATTCAAATGGTTTAGTGGACCTCAGATGCCAGAATCAGTTCGAGAAGTAGTGATTGAAAATGAAGCAGATAATGAATGTGATATTCCTGAAAGTGAAAGTGACGAAGATGATGAATGTGATGCCATCAATGAGAGTGAGTAAAATAACGAAAATTTTAAAGTTTTTCTAAATTTTTTTTTCTTATCGGAAAAATCGTTTCAAAATTTTTGGAAAAAAATCATGGTATAACTGACAGAAAATCGAAAGATTATACAAATTAGATTTTACCTCAAAAAATTACGAAAATTTTCATTTACGTAAATTTTTTTGGAAAATTTTGAGGAAAACTCTACTTGACGCTTTTGAGAATAGTAACAGAAGTGAGCATACAAATTTTCAAATCAATTGGTATAAAAATATCATAATAAAATCAGTTTGAAAATTGTTACCGAGACCTAAAATGCGCAGGCAAGTGGTACATTTGACCCCGTTTTATGGCTCTCTGTACCAACCCAGCTGTCTGCCCTTTTGGATTTTGAGTTTTTAGGGGCTAAATAATGAGCCATGAAAATGGCGGACATATTACTTATCGTTAATTTTTCCCCAAAAAATTGCAACTTCACCCCTGTCCGCCACCCCTTATGTATCCACTCTCGCGTCCGCCCTTTGGGATTTCGTCTAGTTATACCAAGATCTTAGTCTGGGCAAATTTTCAGCCATATTATTGATCGTTAATTTTTCCGCAAAAAATTACAACTTCATCCCTGTATAGCCACCCCCTGTACCACGAGGGGCATCCGCCTGTAAGGCAAAGTCTTAACCCAGTTACAATGAATATATTCCAATAGAGAAATGTCATATTACTGATCAGTTCAAAATTTCGGCTCTATCTCTCCGACTATTAGGCAAGCTCCTCTTTCCTTTATGTAAGCAGTCAGATATTTCGGATATTTTGAGCGGTGATGCCAATCTCATTCCTCTAGATGTTTTTTAAATAAGGTGTTAACCATAAAATATTTACAGGAAAGAAAGGAAATAACTACAAACCATTAAGTTTATTTTTGTTATTAGTCTGTTGTAGTAGATTGGTAAATACAATGAAAAATATAGGCAAATATCCGATTTATTTAAAGATACGAAAAAGATATAACTCTCAAAAAGATCCGCAAATCGGCAAATAGACGTCCTAAAAGGAGACAGATAGTTGAACGATATTTATGCAATGTCTATCACCGGGTATGGATTTATTTTTGTCCAAGTTTTATATTGGTCTACTATTTCAAATGCAGTTCAAACAGACATATCTTAAATTGTATGTTTCGTTTCAAATTCGTTCAATCTGTATATATATATATATATATATATATATATATATATATATATATATATATATATTTATATATATATATATAAACTGAAGATTGCGTCGACAGAAAACGCTGGAAATTAGGATGTGAGAAACGGCGCCAGCTGTAGAAGACTTGCCCATTATATATATATATATATATATATATATATATATATATATATATATATATATATATATATATATAAAAGAAATAATTCAAATCGCATTATTTCTCACAAAAGTGATTGCAGAATTAAAAAACCTTCTTGTGCTTTGGCAGAGCATGTAATCGATAAAGACCATATTATGGATTTTGATAACATTAAAATTTTATGTAGTGAAAGTAATAAATTTAAAAGGACGTTTTTGGAAATGGTTTGTATTAGCAAAAGTGATAATAATTTAAACAAAAGATCAGAAATTCAAAATCTAAACAAAATATATAATTATATTCTTTCTTTATGATTTATATATAAAACTTGTAAAATGTCATATTTAATTCTCCATATATCTGTTACATTTTTTCAGACATCTGTCAACGGTGAATAAATCTTCTTCTTTTTTGTTACTAAACAAAATAGAATGTTTAAACGAAATTTTATTTTTGGCAATATAATTGTCAAAAATAAAAATTTTAAGTTGGCATTTATGACATTGAGGCTTATTTGTAATTGGTTGCTATTTTAACTTATTTATAAATTCAATTGTTTTTGTATTAAAAAAATGTTTTCAAAATTTTTATATTAATTATTTTTAAGATGTATTAGCAGCAATTTTTATTTACTAAACTAATTTTTATTTGGTAAGTTAACAAAAAATTGTTTTTTCTTTCTAGTTCAATCTTGTAAGATATTTTGTCTTTTTTAGCACTTGATAATAATTGTAAACACAATTGAAAGCTCGAGATATATAAAAAAATAGTTAACCAATAGCCCTTTTATTGACTCCAACCCATCCAAAACAGTTATATATATATATATATAATATATATATATATATATATATATATATATATATATATATATATATATATATATATATATATATATATATATATATATTGTAGCGTTATAACTGCTACATTGCCTGCTTTCTTTCTTATGTTAATATATTTCGTTAATTCTATTCTCCAATTTCCATATCTTCTGTCATAATTCATATTCTTCTATATACTCCATTGTATCTCTTATTTTTCTATATATTTTCTCAGATACAGATTGTATCAGAATTATGTCGTTACTTAATTGATTCATTATTCTCTTTTCATTTTTACTGGTATTTGGTATAAAAACCAGTTGGCGTCCAAATCTATCTTCTTTATATATATATATATATATTTCAGTATCTACCTTTCCTATTTTCTTAATAATCATCATTCTTTTACTCAAGTTTCTAAAGAATGAATTTTATTTTCATCTCTATTTCTGTTACTTTGGAACGAGAGGTGCCATCTTTATTCTCTGTTTAGTTTAATGCTAGTGACAAAGACTCCTTTTTGTTGACATTTCCCCCTTCCCGTTCGATACAAAAGTCGATATAATGGCTTTTATTTCTAAAAATGTCGATTTTCTTCATGACTTTTGTAAAAGTATTATAACCAATTGTTGTGTCGTCTCCTGAATTAGGAGGTAAGAGTTTAATATATTTTATCGGTTTCCTGATTCTACCTGTTGTATAAAAATCTTTTTATAATTTTAACTTTGAAAATTCTAATCTCATTATTTATGATTATCATATGTAAGTAGGTACATATTTTTGTGGATATTTCTTATGTTTTTTTTATTTTATATAAAAAACTAGCGATAAGAAATATATAGTTTCTTTAATATAGTATGTAAAAGTTTTACGAATATTTTTACAGTTTTAAATATTGAATTTAAATTCTTAATAATATCATTGATTTTAATAATAATTAACTTTTGACAAACTACCATTTCTATATAGAAATGTTTCTAAATTCTAAATTATCTAACTTTTCAATAAATATATCTTGTCATTTTTACCGAATCCGCTTTGTAATTAATATTAGAATATTTCAGTAGTAAAAAGTAATTACCATTTGCTTAAAAAGATTATATATCCTTACTTTTACTTATTTGCTACATAAATAAGAATTGTTTCTCGACTTGCTTGGGTGAATAATGATAAAATTTTGTTAAATTTGATTGGTCACCTATTCATCCCCCAAGCAAGGTCTCTCATTTTGGTTTCACCATTTTCTGAAGCAAGGTGTGTTTTTCTTCATTTTAGTCAACCTCCGGGATACATTTCTCAGGTGCGGGTCAAATTATATTAACATCCAGAAGACCAACCGGCCTGAGAATGGCACTATCATTCCAATAGGAGAGTTGACTCCAGGGCAAGAAAATCCACAACTAACAACATGGCTTGCTAACAACCATAGCAGAAAAGACCAGGATAAAACCTAGGATTTGGTGACAAGCATTTTTCCTTACTATAATGTAACACTGTAGCAAGAAGTCAAATAATTTTTATTTAAATTCAATATAATATTTAAACATGTATTTTTCTGCCCTTTTTGTTTAATATTTTAATAAACATGTGTTAATTTAACTGTGTATTGTTTCTTCTTTTTACTTGTTTGCGTGTGTTGCTCCAGAGTAGGCCATATTCACGTCCTGAGTGAGCTAGCCAGGGAGTGTTTCGTATAACGTCTAATGTAGCAATTTTGCAATTGATACATTAGGGGTTATGACGTTAAAAATTGGTCCCAACGGGAAACGATTTGTCGCTCCAACGTTGTTAGTGATGTTAGTCAGGTTGTAGCAGCAAACTAAGGTTGGCGGTTACAAGTTGACAACAGCAGCTCAACGTTGGGATGTTACAAATTGAGCCTCGAAGGGTTACAAATTGGCACCCAATGAATGTTCGTTGGAACGTCACAAATTGGTGCCTAACGTTACAAATTGGCGCACCAACGTAATATACTCTGAGTAATGCATACATTCTTGTATTTAGTTGAAACAATACTTTTATATTTTCTTGCTATTATTATCTTTAACATTTTTCTTCCTATTTTGAGTAGTAAATTTATTAAATTTCAGTAAAAATATCTATTTTCTATCTTACTTACTTTTTTATACTTATTTTTTTATCTAGTTTTTACTGATAGTTTTTTTTTTGATCACCAACCTTTTTTGTCTGCTGGTTATCATTAACCTTGACAAGTCCATGTGTTGTTGGGTAGTGTTAAAACTTAATTAAATATAAAACAGTAGTTTTATATTATTTTCGTAAATTTAATTATCTTTATCTTTAAAGTTGATTTGGTTACTTGTTGGTTTACATAAATTATTGTTTTTTAAATAATCTTACAAAATGGCTACCATCAACCCTAAGCATTTGAAAACTGATGAGTTAACCTATGAGTTAATTATTAGAGATCTTGAGGTTCCTTCTACTGTCGATGAGAAAAGAAGAGTCCTTAGTGGAATTTTGTCTCAGGAAGCATCAGACAGAAGCTTCTCTGAAACAGTTGTCCCTCTTGAATTTGAGCAAGACCATAATCAGGCCTTGGCTACTCTTGCTGATTTATCTAGTATCATCGATGAATTTTCAGGTAGTAAGTCTGATTATAGGTACAAATGTATTTGTTCTCGTTTAACTCATTTGTCTGGCCGTGTATCTCGTCTGAAGACCACTTCTTCAACGCAGGAAACAGTCAAAAGACAGTTACGGAGTAAATTATTGTCAATTGAGGGTGTGCTTGTGGAAAAACTTAATCTTCCTTCAGAATCTACTCCAGTTAGGGTAGAACCACATACTGCATCTTCAGTAGTGAAGTCTGTGCCCATTTATAAATGGGGAATTCAAAAGTTTTCCGGCAAACAGCCTTTGATTCCTTTTCTTGAACAAATTGAGACGCTTAAAATCTCCAGGAATTGTTCTAATGATGACCTGTTTCTTTCTGCAGGAGATCTGTTTGATGGCAATGCTTTCACTTGGTGGCATAATCATCTTCTTAAAAAGACATTTCAGTCATGGTCTGACTTAGTTGCCGCTTTAAAGGAAACTTATCTTCCGGCAGATTATGAGAGGAATTTGTGGGAACAAATTCGTTCTACAAGGCAATCTTTTCGAGAACCTGTATCTACATTTATCTCTAATTTTGAAGCTCTTTTCTTCCGTTTACCTTCTGTCGTTTCAGAGAAAGATAAAGTATCTGAAATTAGACGTGGTCTTTTGCCAGACTACATCAAAGCTTTGGCTTTGCACGATATAGACACTGTATCTGATCTTACCTCTTACTGTAAAAGAATTGAGTCTGCGTTATCTATACCCCACTTTAATAATAATAATAAGAAATTTTCATATGAAACAAATTCACTTGATGAAATTTGTTGGAATTGCATGGTCATGTGTATCCTCAGTGCAGGTACCAGAAAAATAAATTTTGTTATGGTTGCGGTTTTAAGAACGTTATTAAGTCACATTGCCCCAAAATGTTCAAAAAACGAAGCGCGAGGTTGTTCGATAGTGGACAGGAATCAACCTCATTGCAGTCAAATGTCTGCATCAAACCTAAAAGGGAAGAACATACCAGGAAAAAATTTGAAGAAAACTTCAAACAAAGGACAAGCAGAGTAACATTTCAACTACCACCTATTATTAAAACGCGAGCTGAAACTTCTGATTCTAATTGTGATTTTAATCCTTTACCTATAGACAAAACTCCCATAGATACAACGCACAATGTTTCTTTAAATCCTGCGAATATTTCTTTTCCGTTAATTTCAACGTCTGATACTTTATGTAGAACTAATCCTCTTCTCGATATTCGTACACAGGATAATCGACCATATATTTCAATAAATATTGGCAGTGAAACAATATCTACACTTGTAGACTCTGGTAGTAATGTCTCTATTATTGGCTCTCCAGCCTTATTTCTTCTTAAGAAGCTGAATTTGCATCTTCACTATGATATTTCAGTACAGCTAACTACTGCTGATGGTAATGTCCAAAGTACCTTAGGTTATGTGTTTTTACCTGTTACCTTATCTGGTAGCACACAAAAGTTAAAAGTTTTAGTGGTTCCTTCTATCTCACATAAAATGATTTTAGGTATGGATTTTATGAAATTGTTTAGAATTTCTTTGGATTTCACAAATTTTTCGTATAGTACAGCTAATCTGTCAACTTGTGTTGTTAATACTATAGTAAGTTCAGAGAATTTATCCACCCATCAGCTTTCACAACTACATTTGGTAGTCAAACTGTTTAAGGAAATAGGCCCAACAGATTCTATTGGTAGAACCCACTTGTATACTCACCATATAGACACTGGTGATGCGAAACCAATTAAGCAAAGACAATATCCTCTTTCGCCTGCTATGCAGAAAATTCTCAACGAAGGAGTTGATGAGATGCTTAAGTTGAAAGTCATCGAACCATTAACAACCAGTACACCTTGGTTGTCTCCTTTGTGGTTGGTTCCGAAGAAAGATAGTTCCTATAGAGTTTGTTTTGATGGTCGAAAACTTAATTCGATAACAGTTCCTGATAGTTACCCCATGCCTTTAATAGATTCAATCATATCTAAAGTAAGAGATGCTAAATTTATTTCGTCAATCGATTTAAAACAAGCTTTTTATCAGATATCTTTGGATGATCAATCCAAATTAAAGACTGCATTTACAGTTCAAAATAGAGGTTTGTTCTGTTTTAATGTATTACCTTTTGGCTTAAATAATAGTGCACAAGCTATGTGCAGAGTTATGGATTCAGTTATAGGTCCTTTACTGAAGCCTTATGTTTTCTATTATCTTGATGATATTATTGTTGTTAGTCCTGACTTTGATTGTCATATCAAAATTCTTAAAATGTTGTTTAAGAGACTTAAATATGCAAATCTTACAGTCAATTTTGAAAAGTGTCAGTTTTGTAGACCTTCTCTTAAGTTTCTTGGTTT
The DNA here is from genome assembly GCF_040954645.1 of Diabrotica undecimpunctata. Classification (NCBI taxonomy): domain Eukaryota; kingdom Metazoa; phylum Arthropoda; class Insecta; order Coleoptera; family Chrysomelidae; genus Diabrotica; species Diabrotica undecimpunctata. The sequence continues at coordinate 65,475,748 of NC_092807.1, read as the reverse complement.
TGTTGTAAATCAACAAGGGTTAAGAACTGACCCAGCTAAAGTGGAAGCTATTTTGGAATATCCAGTTCCAAAAACTACTACTCAAATTCGTAGACTTATCGGATTGATAGGTTATTACCGTCGATTTTTGAATAATTTTGCATCCATTTGTACTCCCATTTCTGATTTACTCAAGGGTAAAAAGAAAGGACAGTCTATTGTTTGGACTCCAGAAGCTAACTTAGCTTTCAGTCAGATTAAACAGGCACTAACATCTGCTCCTGTTCTTGCTAGTCCAGACTTTGACAAGCATTTTTATCTTGCTTGTGATGCAAGTGACACTGGTGTTGGGGGTGTATTATTTCAAAAAGAAGATGGTTTAGAGCATCCTATAGCTTTCTATAGTAAAACTCTCTCTAAAGCTCAACGTAAGTACACTACTACTGAGAAAGAACTGCTGGCTATTTTATTATCTATTGAAAAATTTAGGTGTTATATTGAAGGAAGTGAAAACTTCACTGTGATTACTGATCACTCATCCTTACAGTGGTTATATTCCATGAAAAACCCTTCTCCTAGAATTGCCAGATGGATAATGAAACTATCCTGTCACAAGTTCACTGTCATTCACCGTAGTGGTTCTTTAAATGTTGTGGCTGATTCCCTTTCTAGAATACCTGAACAAAATCCTGAAATTTCTCTTTTAGATTTATCTAATCTTAAAACAGATACTTGGTATGATAATATGGTACAAAAAGTACAAAATAATCCAGATCAATTTCCTGCTTTTAAAGTTCATGGTAATGTTCTTTAGAAGCATATCTTTTCAAGGAATAAGTTTTCAGATCCTTCCCCAGAATGGAAAATTTTCGTTCCGTCTCCTCACAGAAAAGATATTTTGAAACTCTTTCATGATGATCCTACAGCTGCTCACCTAGGAGTATATAAAACGCTCTCTAGAATCACGGAATTGTATTACTGGCCTAGAATGAGACTTTATGTCGCAAACTATATCAGTAAGTGCAAAATCTGTGCTGCTAGTAAACCAGGAAATGTACCTCCTGCTGGTTTAATGGGAAAGTACAGAGATATTAATTTTCCATTTCAGTTTTTATCTGCTGACTTATTAGGTCCTTATCCTAGATCTAAAAATGGAAATCGTTTTCTTTTAGTTGTTGTCGACTGGTTCACGAAATTTATTTTTGTCCATCCAATGGCAAATGCTACCTCTACAGCTATTGTTAAATTTATTGAAAATCAAGTTTTTCTTATCTTTGGGGTACCACAAATTTTCGCAGTTGATAATGGGAAACAGTTCGTTTCCAATGATTTCAAAAATTTAATGAATAAATATAAAGTACAAAAAATTTGGTATAATGCGAGATATTTTCCTCAAATAAATCCTACTGAGAGAGTTAACAAAACTATCGTAACAGCTATTCGTTCTTTTATACATGATAATCATAAAGATTGGGACAAAGAAATCTTTAAGATTGCCCAGGCTATTCGCCTAGCCAAACACGAAGTTACACAATTTAGTCCTTCGTTTCTAACTTTTGACAGAAATATCCCTTTGGACGGTTCCTTCTTTGGTGCAATAGAAGACAAAGCAAGCAATGTCATTAATATTAATAACAAGCTATTCGACCCAAGACCACTAGAAAATATGTCTTCTATTTTCAAAGAAGTGCAAAAGAGAATACGTCACTCTTATGCGACGAATTCTAGCAGGTATAACCTTCGTAGACGTGATGTCAAATATCACGTTGGTAATAAAGTCTGGAAGAAAAATTTTGTCCTATCAAAAGCTGTCGATGATTTCTCTCCAAAACTAGCGCCAAAATTTGTCCCCTGTATTGTCAATAAAGTTTTGTCTAAATTAGTCTACAATTTAAAGGATCTAGATGGAAATGATCTTGGAAATTTTCATGTCAGGGATATCAAATTAGATGTCACTGATTCTAGTGACGATGAAAATCAGTAATGCATATTAAAAATATATCTTTTGAGTAAAACTTGCAGTTATACTATTATATCTTACCTTTAAGTGTAATTTAAACTTACATATATCTTGTATTGCATATATTTTAAATTATCTTCTTATCTCTTTTGTTAAGCTTATACATATTTTTATTACCTGCGTTAACAAATATCTTCGTTATTTATGGACTTTTCAATAAAATATTTAGTTATGAGAACCTTTGCTAGAAAATTTATCTACTACCTTTCACAAGTTTGATTGTTATTTACTTATCTTTATCTTCGTTTAATAACACATTATCTCTTACCTTTGCAAGTTAGCTACTTGTATTACCTTTATGGTGTTATTAAAACTATTGCGGTAATAACTTATGTCTAATTTTCATACCTAGTGCAAGTGTCTTGTTTTTCCGTTGAGTGGGTTCGGACAAGCACATAAAAATTGCCTAGGATGATTTATCTTCACGGGACTTGAGGTCACTGCAGGAACACTATTAACAAGGGCGTTAATATTTTCCATTTACCCATTAGGGGTGTTGCGTTAGGCATAATTCTTTATCTTTTAGAGTAAAAGTAATCTTATGCATATATCTTCTTTTATAGAAACCTCTGGTGTAAGATTATGAAGCTTTGAAGTTTTTGATTGCATTCGAATTGTCTTTAACATTTTAAATACATACGTCTATATTTATGCAGTTCTAGTTCTATTTCTTTTGTGTAGATCCCTGGATAGTGTTTAGTGTTATAGAAATTTTATATGATATTACCACAACTTATCTTATCTTTGCTTTGTATTTTCCTTTATCATAAGTGAGCCAAATTTTATGCAGTATCTTTAATGTCTTTTGTGTAGAACTTTGACTTACTAGGTATTGTGAAGAATATACTTATCTTTATCTGACAATCAAAATTACTTGTGTTACTTAATTATCTTGATATTTACCTACCTTTAATTTTGATACTATTTGGTACAAAAATTACTTTATCTTATACTAGCTTAATGTCAATTTGCTGTTTTATTGACTTGCCTTAGTCCATAAATATGCATATGCAATATAACGAGAATTCATTCTCATTATCTTCTTATCTTTAATAAACAATGTAATTGTTTCCAGACTATACTGTCTATTGAAGTTTAGTCATAATAAGTTTCTCTGATTTAGTTCACAATGATTGCCCTCATCAATGCATAACTACAATGAATTTTCTTTTTCTTGAGTGTTATATTTTATTGAAATTTTTTATTGCATTTACAAGGTAGATTTAACCTTATGCATACTACTATTTAGAAAACTGGTGTAGGGTTGTGTCTCTTTGAAATGACAATGGAAAGGTTTTGTTTTTTCCTCTTGTATAACTTTGCTCTATACAATTTTTCTGTATAGATTACTTTATTATTCTAACAGGTGCATAACGTTTGGATTTAAATCAAAGTATATTTATGACTAATTTTTCTTCTTCAGTTCAACTGAGTATAATTTTGTGCAGTTTTCTTTTCATCTTGTGTAAATTTTATACTTAGATGTCTAGATTGGTCTTACTAAATTTTTACTTATTTCTTTTATATTTTGATGTTTACCTTATCTTTCTTAACTGCTTATAATGTTCTACTCATACTATCTCATGCAATATATGCAACTAAAATCTAGATTAGTATTATGATAACTAATATTTGGATTTATATACCTACTGCATTAGTGATGATTATGATATCTTATCTTTTATAACTTAATGATTATATGCATATCTAGTGATATTGCTAATATCATAATTACCTTGGTTTAAAATTAGCTTCCCTTAAGAACTAACATTCTTGAAAGAATGTCTTTCTAACGATGTTTATCTCCATGAGTGATAGATACATCGTCCCCATATTAGTTGTTTTTGTATGATATTTATGTAATTACATATATATTGGACCGAACTGTGGTGGAGATGTACATTTATACCACTGGATCTTCCTTTAATGGTAAGGTTGTCTTTAGGGTATGGCGTCGGGGGGTTCATAGTACACAGGACTGTCGTCTCTGAGGAGCGCTTTCGAGGTTTAACCATGGATTATGGGCTACTGCGTTTATACCAACATGATTTCAATCGGCCCAGTGTATAATCGATGTACAGTACCAAAGATTGCGGATAACCCTTAACGTAGCTTTTCTCCCTCTTGGTCTACGACCAATTTTAGCGTGACGAATACTATAATTCGTTGGGATAAAATATTTCCCTGAGTATTAACTCTAAAGCCCTGTTACATGCTGCTACAATGTATAGCACATAAATATTTGCCTCATAATTTTAGTGTGACGAATACTATGATTCGTTGGGATAAAATATTTCCCTGAGTATTAACTCTAAAGCCTTGTAAGGAATTGCTATAAGGTATAGCATAGGATTATTTACCTTACAATTTTAGTGTGACGAATACTATAATTCGTTGGGGATGAAATAATACCCAGAGTGCTCACTCTAAAGTCATTTAGTGTATATAGTATTACAATACTGTAATACATAGTTTATAATTATGTAGTTAAAATTTTAGTTTAACGGATACTATAATTCGTTGGGTGATAGTCATTTATTTTTTTGACTTAGGTTAATATAAGTATATTAATTTTTATATCTTATCACAAGTTAACCATTTTCACTTTATTTTGTTTAAATAATAGTACCTAAACTTACAAGTTATTATACCTATATCTAGGTATCTAGATAACTTTATTATTTGGTAAAGATTACCTTTATTATTATTTTGATGATCATAACATATAATGAGTTTAGTGATGAGAAAAATTTCTCAAGGTACTTTCGAAATTTTTCTACTGGGTGGTGGAAGTGTGTAGCGTTATAACTGCTACATTGCCTGCTTTCTTTCTTATGTTAATATATTTCGTTAATTCTATTCTCCAATTTCCATATCTTCTGTCATAATTCATATTCTTCTATATACTCCATTGTATCTCTTATTTTTCTATATATTTTCTCAGATATAGATTGTATCAGAATTATATCGTTACTTAATTGATTCATTATTCTCTTTTCATTTTTACTGGTATTTGGTATAAAAACCAGTTGGCGTCCAAATCTATCTTCTTTATATATATATACACACATGTCCAAAAGTTTGGAATACGTACCAATAATATATCTACGCTTATGATGGTTTTAAAATTGTTGTTGATATTCATTCTAGACCGTTTTTAAATGAAAATGATAAAATATTTGAATCGTTTTTGTATGATTTTCGTCATATTCAGCTGATTAGCATATTTACACATTATTTCAGTCTTTGTTTAAATTTGAATTGAGCCGTTTAAAAATGTCTAGAAACGTAATATCTCATTTTGACAGATCTAGAGTAATTGCTTTGTTACAACAGGGCTTTAGTCAAAGTTATATCGCGAATATTGTTGATGTTACTCAGAGTGCTGTATCAAAAATTAAAAAAAAAATCCAAGATACAAATGACGTCAAGGATCGTCCCAGAAGTGGCAGAAGTCGATGTACAACAGCAGCACAAGACCGGCAAATAACATTAATAGCTCGTAGAAATCGTCTGGAATCTACAAGTGGTATATCCAGAGAAATTTCTAGGCTTCAAGGACACAATATTTCTTCATTGTAGAAGACCGCTACGTGTTCCTAAGCTAACCTACCAACACAAAATAGTAAGCTTGCAATGGGCTAGAGAAATGGTGCATCATGGTCCTAGCTGGAATAACGTGATGTTCTCTGATGAGTCAAAAATTGGGTTAGTATCTAATTCGCGAAGAACACTGGTTTGGAGGGCCTCAGAACGACAAGCCCGACTAGAAACAGCCGAACCGCGTGTCCCATTTGAAGGTGGCAGTATTATGGTTTGGGGTGGTATTATGAGTGGTACACAGACGCCACTGCTGGTTCTGGAGAGAAGAGTCACTGGTGCTGTCTACATCGAGGAAGTTTTAAATCCTGTCGTACGTCTATTCCGAGGGGCAGTAGTTGATGAACTTTTGTTTATGCATGACTCCTCATCGAACGGCAGCATTACAAAATTTTTTGAAAGAAGAAGGAATATCTAAATTACAGTGGCCTTCGAATTCCCCCGACATGAACGTTATTGAACATGCTTGGGACATTCTCAAAACACGCATCAAGAAGCGAAACAATCCTTCTATTACACTTCGAGAACTAAAAGATGCTGCTCGTGAAGAATGGGAGAGAATTCCGCAAACCAAGCTCGACCAGTTAATAGGCAGCATGCCAAATTGCCTACAGGCATGCATACAGGCCAATGGAGGAAATACTAATTATTAGTTTTATTAAAAATTATTTTTTTCTATATTAATTTATTTTTAAATGTAAGTTGTACATTGTATCTTTTTCACTCCAATAGAATAAATAATTTTTTTGCATATCGTTTATCTGGTTTTGAGATTTATTTAGTATTATTGAGAATTAAAACAAAATAATGTTTAACTATTCAGAAGATTTTACATGTAAAAATCAATAAAAACATGAAATATTCCAATATTCCAAACTTTTGGACATATGTGTATATTTCAGTATCTACCTTTCCTATTTTCTTAATAATCATCATTTTTATCTTTTACTCAAGTTTCTAAAGAATGAATTTTATTTTCATCTCTATTTCTGTTACTTTGGAACGAGAGGTGCCATCTTTATTCTCTGTTTAGTTTAATGCTAGTGACAAAGACTCCTTTTTGTTGACATTTCCCCCTTCCCGTTCGATACAAAAGTCGATATAATGGCTTTTATTTCTAAAAATGTCGATTTTCTTCATGACTTTTGTAAAAGTATAATAACCAATTGTTGTGTCGTCTCCTGAATTAGGAGGTAAGAGTTTAATATATTTTATCGGTTTCCTGATTCTACCTGTTGTATAAAAATCTTTTTATAATTTTAACTTTGAAAATTCTAATCTCATTATTTATGATTATCATATGTAAGTAGGTACATATTTTTGTGGATATTTCTTATGTTTTTTTTATTTTATATAAAAAACTAGCGATAAGAAATATATAGTTTCTTTAATATAGTATGTAAAAGTTTTACGAATATTTTTACAGTTTTAAATATTGAATTTAAATCCTTAATAATATCTTTTGATTTTAATAATAATTAACTTTTGACAAACTACCATTTCTATATAGAAATGTTTCTAAATTCTAAATTATCTAACTTTTCAATAAATATATCTTGTCATTTTTACCGAATCCGCTTTGTAATTAATATTAGAATATTTCAGTAGTAAAAAGTAATTACCATTTGCTTAAAAAGATTATATATCCTTACTTTTACTTATTTGCTACATAAATAAGAATTGTTTCTCGACTTGCTTGGGTGAATAATGATATAATTTTGTTAAATTTGATTGGTCACCTATTCATCCCCCAAGCAAGGTCTCTCATTTTGGTTTCACCATTTTCTGAAGCAAGGTGTGTTTTTCTTCATTTTAGTCAACCTCCGGGATACATTTCTCAGGTGCGGGTCAAATTATATTAACATCCAGAAGACCAACCGGCCTGAGAATGGCACTATCATTCCAATAGGAGAGTTGACTCCAGGGCAAGAAAATCCACAACTAACAACATGGCTTGCTAACAACCATAGCAGAAAAGACCAGGATAAAACCTAGGATTTGGTGACAAGCATTTTTCCTTACTATAATGTAACACTGTAGCAAGAAGTCAAATAATTTTTATTTAAATTCAATATAATATTTAAACATGTATTTTTCTCCCCTTTTTGTTTAATATTTTAATAAACATGTGTTAATTTAACTGTGTATTGTTTCTTCTTTTTACTTGTTTGCGTGTGTTGCTCCAGAGTAGGCCATATTCACGTCCTGAGTGAGCTAGCCAGGGAGTGTTTCGTATAACGTCTAATGTAGCAATTTTGCAATTGATACATTAGGGGTTATCACGTTAAAAATTGGTCCCAACGGGAAACGATTTGTCGCTCCAACGTTGTTAGTGATGTTAGTCAGGTTGTAGCAGCAAACTAAGGTTGGCGGTTACAAGTTGACAACAGCAGCTCAACGTTGGGATGTTACAAATTGAGCCTCGAAGGGTTACAAATTGGCACCCAATGAATGTTCGTTGGAACGTCACAAATTGGTGCCTAACGTTACAATATATATATATATATATATATATATATATATATATATATATATATATATATATATATATATATATATATACATATTATCATCATTATCATCAATCAGCCCTGAGTTGTCCATTGTTGAACATAGGCCTCCTCTAGACTTTTCCATCTGCTTCTGTTCTGCGCCTCTGCTATCCAATTGGTCACGATTCTTTTGAGGTCGTCGGTCCATCGCGTTGGGGTCTTCCTCGGCTTCGCTTGTCAGCCCGTGGTCTCCACTCAAGCAATTTTTTTTTTTTTTTTGTTTATATATGCATATAGACTCTTAAATTCCGTGTGGAGTGTCTGTCTCCCATCGGACGTGTCCCCAGGATCGGCGGGTAGGTGGGAAATAAAATACCACCCGCGAACCAAAACAGACTAAGGTATGGTAACCCTAACAGAAGAGTCTCTGGTCCTCCAAGTCTGGAGGTTGGGCGTAGGGCTAACAACCCTACCCTGAAAAAAAAAGAATTGTTACGAAAGCTGAAAAAACAAAAACCGGACGGACCTTATGTAGACAATCTCGCCAACGAAAAAAGGATATTCGATTTGGATCATGGAACGTGAGAACATTGTACTCTGCAGGAGCGATGAAATGTCTCTTAGACACTCTTAACAAATATAATATGGACATAACAGCTATACAGGAGATGCGATGGAAAGGGACCGGTACTCTCCAGAAGACTCTGAATACCATATATTATAGCTGTCATCAAACTCAACATATCTTTGGGTTAGGCTTTGTAGTTAGCAAAAGAGTTAATAACCTAATAATAGGTTTTGACGCTATAGATCATAGAATATGTGTTCTAAGAATACGTGGAACATTTCTTAACTACAGTCTTATAAACGCACATGCCCCCATTGAGGATAAAACAGACACAGAAAAAGAAGAATTCTATGAGAAACTAGAACAAAAATATAGACAGTGTCCCAATAATGACGCTAAGTTGATTATCGGAGACATGAATGCCAAGGTAGGACAAGAGGAGATGTACAGACCAACCATAGGACCTTACAGCATACACAAAGAATGTAATGATAATGGGATGAGACTTATAAATCTCGCAGCATCTCTGAACATGACGATCAGTAGTACATACTTTCAACATAAACGTATACATAAAGTGACGTGGACATCGCCAGATCATCAGACCCAAAATCAGATCACGTACTGATTGATTTAAGACATGGATCAGATATACTAGACTGCAGAAATTATAGAGGTGCAAATATTGACTCCGATCACTATCTCATAGCTGGACGTATCAGAGCACGTATATCAAACGCCAGGAACGATAAAACTAAACCAAAAATAATCAAATTTAATGTTAATAAATTAAAGTGTACTGAAGTCGAAAGAAACTTCCAAGTATGCTTAAATCGTAAAATATCAGAACATCTCAGAAGTGAGGTATATCCCACTGTACTTAACACAAATTGGGAGTTTATGAAAACCACGCTCAAAGAGACCGCAGAGGAAGTACTGTGTGAAGTACCCAAGAGACAGCGAAACAACTGGTTTGATAAGGAATGCCAACGAGTAACGAAAGAAAAAATCGACGCGTATCTGAAAATGATCAACAGAAGGACTAGGAGTAATGTTGAAGAATATCGAGTAAAGAGACGTGAGGAAAAACAAAAACACAAACAGAAAAAGCAGCAACAAATCAATAAAGAGTTCGAAGAAATGGAAAACCTTAATAGGGAACACGAATACAGAAAATTTTACACAGGTTAACACAAAAAGAAAAGTTTTCAAGCCACAAGCGAACCAAGTCAAGGCCCTTAACGGAATTCTTTTAAACGAGAGAGTGGAAGTACTAGAAAGATGGCAGGAACATTTTAGTACGCTACTAAATGGAGAAAGTACAGCTGAAGGTAGATATGATATAGAAATAGAACAGGAGGATACTGAACTACCAACTTTGGAAGAAATAAACAAAGCAATTCAGTCTCTAGCCAGAAACAAGTCACCCGGAGCAGACAACCTACCCGCAGAAATATTTAAATGTGGCGGTCAAACATTTGTAACCCTTCTTCACAAACTACTAATACAGGTATGGCAAGAATGCGCGTTACCAGAAAATTGGAATACTGGAATTATATGCCCCATACACAAAAAAGGAAACGTTCTTGAATGTTCCAACTTTAGAGGGATTTTCCTTCTTAATACAGCATATAAAATTGTGTGCCTGGTACTTAACGAACGACTGGCACGGTATACTGACAATATAATAGGATCCTACCAAAGAGGCTTCTTGAAAAATAAATCTACCATTGATCACATATCATCCACCAGACAAATATTAGAAAAAACGACGGAGTACGACATAGACTGCCATTACATCTTCGTAGACTTTAAGGCAGCGTACGATACTATTGACAGGTCCCAATTATATTCGGCGATGATCAATTTAGGAATACCAAAAGAATTGGTAGAATTAATTAAAATGACAATGATGAAAGTCGAATGTAAAGTGCGCGTACAAGGGGATGTTTCAAAATCATTTAAAACCAACAGAGGACTGCGCCAGGGAGATGTACTATCATGAACGCTGTTTAACCTAGCATTAGAAAAAGTTATGAAAGATTCGGGAATAAACTTAAAAGATACGATATATACCCGTAGTATACAAATAATGGCATACGCTGATGATATCGTCATAATTGGAAGAACCCAAAATGAAGCAGTGGAGGCTTTCACACGTATCAAGAATGCCGCAGAAAACATCGGACTTCTGATTAACATCCAGAAAACTAATTATATGCCGGCCATATCAAGAATTCAACAAAATAACTTAGAGGTGCAACACGAAACGATAGAAATGGTAGAAGAATTCTGCTACTTAGGATCACTGGTAGACTACAAAAATAACACATCCAACGAGATAAAAAAAAGAATATGCGTGGCTAACCGCTGTTATTTTGGCCTGGGCCCTCAACTAAGAGCGAGAAGTATGTCAATAGCAACAAAGTGCAAACTTTATAAAACAATAATACGCCCAGTACTCACATACGGATCGGAAACATGGGCAATGACGACCCGAGATAAAGAGTTACTGCGAGTCTTTGAAAGAAAAGTATTGAGGACCATATATGGCGGAGTAAATGAACAGGGTCTGTGGAGAAGGCGATATAAATTTGAACTCTATAGACTTTTTGGTGATGCAGATATTGTGAAGACCATCAAAATAAACCGACTAAGGTGGGTGGGCCACGTTATGCGGATGGATGAGAGTGATCCCACTAAAATAACTATGCTAAACAGGCCGGTCGGAAGAAGAAGAAGGGGGCGACCTAAACTCAGATATCTGGACGATGTACAGAAAGATCTGAGGGAGATTGGAGTGAGGGGCTGGAGAAGACAGACACTCGATAGGGAAGGATGGAAGAATGTTTTGAAGCAGGCCAAGGCTCACGAGGGGCTGTAGCGCCAACGGATGATGATGAAACTCTTAAATATTGGGGAAATCTGCAAGATTTCTGTCTTGTAAGGGGAAATCTTTCTTGTTGATTTCCCCAATATTTAAGAGTTTACTATATACATATATATATATATATATATATATATATATATATATATATATATATATATATATATATATATATATATATATATATATATATATATAGTTTGAGTTTAGTTCTTGAATCATAATACATATTTTTTAGTGGATTTTCTTGGGCTTATGTTCATAAAAAATTGTTTTGATACTTGAAGACATTTTTATATTTTTTTCGACGTTTCGGCAGGAAATACATGTTTTTTTCAAGAAGTAATATGGACAAGCATGTAAAAATTCGGTGCTAAAAATTAAACATAAACGTCACAAATAAAATAATAATAAAAGCCTAGGAGAGACCCACTAAGTCACTACATACATATAAAATCGTATTGTCTTAGTATCAAAACAATTTTTTTATGAACCTAAGCCCAAGAAAATCCACTAATATATATATATATATATATATATATATATATGTCTGTTTTCTTACTCTTATATATATATATATATATATATATATATATATATATATATATATATATATATATATATATGTATATATATATTCTGATTTCATTGTATCCCTTGCTATTTGTAGGTTTCTCACAACTACATCCAGGTCTCTATGTTTCGCTGCTATAGACGTGTCCCGGGTATTCTTAGAGCATCAGCTTTGTATATGCTGTACAGTAGGGGTGAAAATACCGCCCGCTGTGCTACTCCAGCCTCCGTGTTCGGATAGAACATCCGGTTGCCAAGGTACGAGGTTACTAGCCTCGTCATGGCCCTGCTGTAACCATATTCTCTCATTGTATATAAGGTACTAGCCCTTCGCGCCAGACTCTGTCAAAGGCTTTGCTTAGATCCAGAAAGACAGATCCTGTATATTGTCTATTATCGTTAAATACACCTGCAATGTATTCGCCTGTGAGCTATGAAGCCAAATTGTGCCTCAAAAATTATCCAAAGGTTGTCTGTCTCTGTTTGGAGCCTGGTTTGTATGACTCTTTCTACTATTTTGCTTACTGCTATAAGTAAGCTAAGCGGCCTGTATTTTGCGGGAAAATGCTGTTCTTCTCTGGCTTGTGCATCATTATCAAATGGGCTTATTTCCATCGATTTGGGAAGAGCCTGTATCTCAATATTGCATTTGTAATATTTGTTTAACAAACTATGGCTTTAGTTAGGAGATACTTTAGAGTCCTGTTGTTATTCTTTCCGCTTCAGGGACTATTTTTTAAGCTTTTCTTGATTAACTTGCTTATTTCTTTTTGAGATGTTGGGGTGATTATGCCCTCTTGGTCTTAGTCTCTAGTTCTTCGACTTCGATAAAGTCAATATCTTCATCTCGGTGATAATTTAATGTACACACTCTCCCAAGAGCGTTCCTTATCACCTCTGCTTTTTCTTTCATTGAGTATACGATTGCGTTTTCGCCGAGGAGTGGTGGAATGGTGGAATTTCAATCGTTCCTTAATATTTTTTGTAGCCTCCATATATTTATTTCATGTTCTGTCCTCGTTCTTCCGTTACTTTTACATTTTTGGTTTCTGTATTCTATAAGTGCCTGTTTGACTTGTCGGTTTACTCGGTTTGCCCTGTTTCTGTCTTCCTGGATTTTCGTTTTTCTGGTTTTTTTCTTCTGGCTCTGTTCTTCTCTCTTATCATTTCTCTTGGTTCAGGGTTTATTTTTCTAAACATTTCCCTATGGATCGTATGTTCTTCTCCTCCGGTACTGTTTCCTAGAGCTTATGTTATAATATTTTCAAACTCTAGTTCTTCTGGATCTCGTGGATTATCTATTGTTGGAATGTTTTCACTTCCTGCATTTAGTAATAGCTTTAAATTTACCCAATTTGTTTTCTTTTTTTCCTTATTGTTGGGCGTTCCACTTCCCATGTTCCTATTTCTAGTAGTATGGGATTATGGTTTTCTGTTCCTTCGTCTAACGACTATATTTATGTTTGTAGTGCTAAATTTTTGGTCACTACTAAGTCCAAATAGCTGGGTAGGGTATCTCCGAGCTGTTAGTGTCTTGATACGATGGGCCCAATTACCATGGTATCTTCATTTTTTTTTCAGTATAGTTCTTTACTATTTTTTCATTTCTGTTTGTAATTGTATCATTTCAATTTAAGGATCTGGCGATTATAGGTCTCCTATGATTATGTATTGTTCTTTTTCATTGATTCCTATATTAAGTTTTTTTTTGAGTCTGAGCCTCAACCTGAGTTGAGGCTCAGGCTCAGTCCTTACTGACTACATTAATCCTTCCCATTACCTGTCGTAATGCATCTATGCTACTAGCAATAATCACCGTCTCCTCGGCATATTTTATATTCTTCGTTAACTCGCCGTTTATTTTTATGCCCTTTGTTGCATTTTCCATACATTTTTGGCATGAAAGAAATATATTTCTAATAATTGTATAAATTGATATATTTTTGAATATCGGTTAAATAACAAAAGGAAATACTACCACAAAACATTGTTTATTAAATAACAATAAATAATGACTGTTTATTTAAAAAATCAATATTATCAATAACATTAGATAAATAAACAATTAGTACTGCTGTGAATAAGGTAGGTGCTTAAATAAGGTACTTGCTGTGTAGTCTAAGTTAGTTTTCGTGTCAAGTTCTCCTTATATCTACCTATTTGACTGATCTAGGTTGTGTTATTCAGAAGTGTTACATAGGAATACGATGATTTCATAATCTAAAAATAAAAAAAAGGTAAGTGCATTCAAAAGTTTATTATGTTTTTATAAACATTTGCTTCTATATTTCCTCCTCTTGGAAATTTCCTCTACTCTACTCGACACACCCTGTTCTATCATCAGACAGTTATTTAACAACATTGGCATAAAAACTTTAATGTTTCAGTTAAATGTATTAGCATTATAACATTTAAATTTAGAAATGCTTGCTACCCTTGGTTAGGAATTTTGTTAAAATTAATATACTAGAAACTGATAAATTTGGTTTTAAAAATATTACAACAAATACGAGTAGTTTAATCTAAAACTTTATCTAATAATATTTTTACATTAAATAGTGTCATGCCAGCCTAGTATATAAACTTAAGTCATCCTTTCCCACAGCTCACTATCTACTAATAAAATCATACCACACAGAACGTCACTTTTAAATCAGATTGAATCAGTGTCCATCCAAGGAAGTGTCCTTGGTCCCCGCTTGTACCTTATATACACGGCTGATATCCCATCAACAATTACTACTACAGTAGCCATGTTTGCAAATAATACCGCAATAATATCTATTAAGTAGCATAAGGAAACCTTTAAATATACCTGAACCTACTAGAAGATTGAATGAATAGATGGAAAAATCAAAGTTAAACCCATATCAACAGGAAAATACAAAAAATGAATTGGATAATAGGCCGAAAATCGCAGCTATCTACAAATAATAAACTTGTAGTGTTCTCTTATAAGCGTATAATAAAGCCCATATAGACATATGGAGTGCAACTTTGCCAAGCCTTTTAATACCAAAATCATTCAGAGCATCCAATCCAAAATACTCAGAATGATTTTCAACGTGCCGTGGTACGTAAGTAATAAAACATTTCATGATGACTCTGATATAGCGTTTGTTGCAAAAAAAAATCAGCGGGCCAACAAGAAACCATTTAGAACACCTGCCAGCCCACTCCAACGAGAAAGCAATGCATCTACACCTCCAACCAGAAGTCAGACGAACATTGAAGAGACACTGACCCACAGAATTTATTCTTTAATATTAGCTTTAATTTTAATTCTAATTTCAATTAATTTCAATATTACTTTAAATTTTAATTCAACACTCATTTAATTTGTTAGTGCTAGTATTGGGAGTATTATCAGTGGATAATTTCTCCTCTCATGAATTTACAATATTTAGATTTACTAATTGCTTCCAATAGAAGATTGTCAATTTGCAAATTTAATAAAAAAAAACACTTTAAATAGTCTTGCATTACCTCAAAAATTAGTCTTAGCTTTGTTACTTATTATTTTTCTCTTTTGTAATATTACATAACTTGTATGACCAAAGTCTAGTATGTGCTAAAAAGATGTTTTGGCAAGTTCCTGGACGAGAACTGGATGACCATGTTCTTCTATTTTTTGATATTGTTTTGTTCCTTTCTCAATCTTTTTTTTTGTGGTAAGATTAGAGAAAATAAAAACAAAAAGAGAAATCAAACAATTTCTACCTAGCGAAACCTAATTCAAATTTTTACCACTGTGTTTCCTAAAACTTGCGAAACAAACAGCTGGATAAATTACTTGGCAAGGGAATCTAAAATTGCATTCCACATGCCGTTCATCCTGGTCAAAATTCGTAGTGAATTCAGTTTCTGGTACTCCAAACGAAGTAAGTAATAAAACATAATGACGGTATTAGATTTTTGTTTTGATACAGGGCAGCGACAACCGCTTATACGTATTTCGACCTCTTTAGGTCTCGTCAGAACTGTATAGCCACTGCTCTGAACCAAAACAAAAATCTCTCCCGTCCTAGAGAATAGTTATCAAAATAACTATATACGGACGTAACTACGCCAACTAAAAACAAAAAGAGAAATCAAACGATTTCTACCTAGCGAAACCGAATTCAAATTTTTACCACTGTGTTTCCTAAAACTTGCGAAACAAACAGCTGGATAAATTACTCGGCAAGGGAATCTAAAATTGCATTCCATGTTTGTTTTATTACTTACTTCGTTTGGAGCACCAGAAACTGAATTCACTACGAATTTTGACCAGGATGAACGGCATGTGTCGACCGTTTTACGTTTTGAATCTTGACAAAGGCAAGGGCTCAATGGACAATGAAATCTAGTTCCAAATTTAATATTACTTATTGAACCTATATATATATATATATATATATATATATATATATATATATATATATATATATATATATATATATGTATATATATATATATATATATATATATATATAATATATATATATATATATATATATATATATATATATATATATATATATATATATATATATATATATATATAAGGTGTTTAAAGATGTTTTAGGAAATGTCAATTAGACCTGCAATACCATCAATTGATTTATAAATAAGATCTGTGACATCATAAGGGGCACTCCGACGTCAGTCACTACAATGGAAGATAAATGGATCATGGGAGTAAAATTTAGGTCTAACGAAAGACATTTTATCTCATATTTAACGTTGTACCACAATGAAGGAATTAATGTTAATAAATGCACTAAATTTAATGGCGCATTTATCATCTCCAAATTAAAGTAAAATTAGCACCTTTTTACAGTTTTCACAAGGTCACAAGAAAAGCAAGTTGTCCTTGATATTTTATTTAACTCGTTTTTTTAAACTACAAATAGTACAAATAGTAAATATGTAGATATATTTTTGATTTATGGTGAATGTAGGAAAAATATTCGAAATAATCGGTCTTATATACGGAACGTTTTCCTGAAAGAAGAACACCGCCTTAAGTAACTTTTGTTATGGTTTAATAGAAGATGTGGCAAGGTTTATTTCCGAAAGTTCCGAAGAGATTATGTCAAACCAATACAAACCGAACAAAACTTGGTGAATATTTTGGCATATATAATGATCAATGCACATATGTCTATAAGGTCCATTGCTGCAGAAACTGGAGTGTCTTCATATACAATTTAGAGGGTTTTAGAAAAACACCATTATCATTAATTTAAACTATTTTTGGTTCATGAATTGCAACTCACCGATTTGGATCGAAGACTAACCTTCATCGCCATAATGCAAGTGACGCTGCAAGACACGCATCACTTTTTAACTAGAATTTTGAGAAATGATAAAGCTTGTTTCCATAATAATGAGATTGTAAATCGCCATAACTCTGATTACTGGTCAGTGGAAAATCCGCACTGGTTAAGAGAAGCTCGCTTTCAAACTCGATGGGGAATTAATGTTTGGTGTGGGTTATTTAATAGGCGTTTAATAGGTTCATATTTTTTTAAGGATATTAAAATGGTCAAAAATATCTGAATTTTCCGATAAATGTATTGTAATCAATAACCTTAACACCAAATTTTCAAATAGATGGATTAGAACTAACGGACCCGTCCGATGGCCTCCAAGATCGCTTGTACTATTACCCTTAGATTTTTTTGTATGCGGCTATCTAAAAGGAATCGTTTATAACGAAAAACCTACAAATGTAGACGATTTAACCGCCAGAGATGATACATGTAGCATGTACACAGGAACTGCTTGGACGGTTTGACACTTGTTTTAAAGCAGAAAAAGGTCATTTTAAACATCTCCTATAAAATTATTTTACACCGCGCCCGTGATGTCGTCACAGATCTCATGTATATGTCGCAGCAAGATAGTTAAATTAGCCGTTCGATAGACCAGCTAGCCCTTTGATTGATATTGAACAACGCCATTCAAGCACATGTCTGAATGTCGATTAGCTGAGTGGCTGACGACTACGAAGGTAACGTTTAACAGGTCAGTTAGACGACGAT
This sequence comes from Diabrotica undecimpunctata, assembly GCF_040954645.1. Classification (NCBI taxonomy): domain Eukaryota; kingdom Metazoa; phylum Arthropoda; class Insecta; order Coleoptera; family Chrysomelidae; genus Diabrotica; species Diabrotica undecimpunctata. Next base: position 65,457,600 of record NC_092807.1, on the reverse strand, counting down.
CAGTCATTTAATCAAATATCTAATTGAAATAGTCATATATTTGCACGGTTAGCCCTTTCGTTTAATTGAACAAATCGTTATAATGTCTTACTTATGAAATGATGTTATTTACTTCACAGATGAGGTTAATAATAATTTTCATGTTACATTTAAATCATTTATTGACATAACTTAAACTGCTTTAACATTTAGATCCACCAAAAATGTTTTTCTTGAAGCAAGCACATCTCACAGCTTCTTGTAAAGATATCGAAGTATCTAAAACTTCATCATTATAGCTTTCCGTTGACGAATGCAATTCTTGTAGCACTAACCAATTTTTAATAGTTTATGTTTTTGTACTGATTCTATAAACTTAATTTCTAAATTCCACAAATTTTTCTTTTATATTTTTGGTGTCCAAAGATTCGCGATCCACTCTCGTGACACTTATCAGGACACTATTGCCAATAATTAGAGGTGTCAGTTTTTTTGCTGTGTACTTAACCATTTTTCAGCTGCAAATTTTTAACTTTTGTGGGCTTCATTTCTCTGAAATAGTATGTTTTCTTCCATTTTTCATCCAAAACACAGCACTTTGGAACAAAAATCTTCGTCTCCTATTACAGACAACTCACATGTGACATGAACAGGATTATTGTAAGACTTACAGCTATGGGCACTAGTGGTAGGATTCTGACATGTGACACAGAATAGTTCAATGTACTCAGTCCTCTTTGACTGACTAGATTCTTCGTCAATGTATTAGTATCAACATTTATAAAGTAATATTTACCTTGATTTGAGGAACTAGGTTCAGCCACTATAATTTGTAAATGAACATTATTACTTATTAGATTTTTATCAGTCTTAATTATTTCACAATTCCCAGGATTTTCGGGTTGTTCGAGTAATCTCTCTGTGATTTGAGTTTCATTATTCTATGCTACATTCGATCTCTCGGTGTTTAAACTCTGATGCTGTATCTCAGTACTATCGTCACATTTCCCATTTTTAAATTTTTGTAACTGTTCTTCTGTTTCAATGTTCATCAACAATTGGAAGGGTATATAAGTACCTTTTAAATCAGCTTTAGGATTACTACCAAACAATGCTTAATAAGGAGACCTCCCAATGATTCGATGAAATGAAGAATTTTTTTAGTACTGACAAAACAAACAACCAATAGACCACTTGGTCGAATTTTTGTCTGTCATCCAAGAACGTATCCTATTTTCCACGTCCTGGTTGCTACGATAAACGCTGCCCTAAGTTTAAGGGCGCCTTGGGCTATTATGTACAATTTTGCAATCAGACCAGAGTGCAACCAGTTCTATCACTTTTACCGTAAACTCTCGTCCATTGCCAGAATGTAAAATATATGGAGCACCAAAAATCAAAAATATTGCCATAAGCTTCATTGCTACCTCACTCGCCATTTTCGTTTTCAGTGGACGGAGGTTCACAAATTCTATAGCATTATTTTAGTAACTGAGCAGCCATTTATATTCGCCATCAGGACAAGATTGAAAATCAATTAAGTCAACCTGCCCTCGAATATTAAAATCTTGAGAAACAATAGGTCGTGGACAATAGAACATAATTATTATGATTCCTTTTTTATCATTTTAACTCCCAACCGTTAAACAAGACCAACAGTGGTTGTTACCATATTGTAAACAATGTGTTGAATCACTTTTGAATGTTGTCATAAAGATTCGACTTAATAGCTAGACGTTCGGTTGAATGACGTCGTTCCAATCAAACGATTATTTTTCAACCAGTTAACTGGTGCTACTAGCGACGCGGTAGTCAAGAAACAAATTACGTCAATGATATGGCGGCTTTTCAATTAGCCATGGAGTTGAACTTTTTAATTGCTTAAAAATTCGACAAAATAACTAGTCGTGTGATTGAATGGCGTTATTCAATAAAAGAGCTATTATAGCTTTTAATCGAACGGCTAATTTATCAATCTGGCTACGACATATACATCAATTGATAGTATTGGGAGCTTCCTGTGTTTTTTGTAATGAAAATTAAGAATATCAAATGGTATATACGCTTTTTCACATCTCAGAGAAAAAAAAATGAATATTTTGACTCCGTATGGTTTTATTCCGGGTGTCGAAAGACAACCACGTTTTCACGTGGATGAGTAAATGTGTGCAACAAAAATGCAACATCATTTGCCTAAATACATGTCTAATAATACCCATATAACTGGTGAATAAAATTATTTGTGCTATGCAATTCGTACGGATATTTCTACAGGTATGATATTTACATGGAGCTGATGACAATGTTATCATAATGGCACATACTTTATCTACTTTGTTAATTTTTACACTGTGTTTCTTCGATTTAATTGCTACTGTAATGAAAGGGGATATACCGTGAGATATATGAAAATTGCATTATGGTATTGAGCTAAGTACTGTGCTCTGGAAAGATACAAAGGTACACGAGAACACGAGTACTGGAACAACAATAATCAAAAAGGCAACTCGACAGCAAAAACCGCTACATTCACGTGGACTGTTACAGATCATTAAATAACATAACCTTCATATGTGTAATGTTTATTTTATGGACGGTCTATCATATATCACATTCGACTAAAGACTAAAAATCACATGTTACGAAATATTTTTCATCTGAGTAACATGGCCGTAACTAACTTCCAACTTCTACATCATAAAATGCATCCACAGCATTTTGAATAGATCAAGTTGATACTGTTTTGTGAGCAAATATTTTATGAACTCGACAAATTTATACTGTAGAAAGACCATTAAATCAAACAGCCCAACGAAATGTGTCTAGTATCAGAGAAAAGTTACATCTTTATTCACTAGATGATATGCGTCATGATCATAATTCTGATCATGAGAATATAGTGTTGGGACAGATCTGGGAAGCACTGATTTATTTCATCTAAAAATTGGATTGCATCAGATCCCAGTGCTTTTTCCTTATTTACTATCATTAGTGTTGGATCAGGTAATAAGGACATTACAGGACAATATGTTTTGCTATCATTTGCTAATGATATAGTATTAGTGGAAACTACCGAAACAAATAAAAACTAAAACGAGCTTATGAGAAATAGTTTTAAATTACACTGAGAAAAAAACAAAGTATTTGTAATGATTTTTTTTACTAAAGATGGAGTCAATACTATAAATAAAATGATAACTTTGGACAACTAAACTATTTTAAAAAGTCTAAGTATTAAGTATCTACGATTGGTGTTACAGAGTAATAAGAAAATAGAGATGAAAATGCATCCAGTACAGTTAGTACGGTATGAATAAAGTAAAAGGAAGCAAGGGGTATGTTATGCAACAGAAAGATTTCAATAAAACTTTCTATAATACTGCCATTAGACTAGCTATCATGTTAGAATTAAATGTTGGGCAGATAAAAGTAAATAGAACTAACGAATGACTATAGTGGAAATGAGAATACTTAGATGGATGAGTGTAGTGACAAAAAAAGGATCAAATTAAGAATGAGTATATTACCGGAAATTTATGGGAGGCATTCTTTGATGCCTGAATGGAAAAGCATACGTTAAAATAGTTTTGTTATGTCAAACGTTGCGACGCTAATTACCCAATGAGACGGTTTCCTGATTTCTACGTTCCTGAACGGAATAGAAGACAAAGCCCAAAGAATATTTGGATGAAGACGCTTAGCCAGGAAACTTATGGAGAAATATAGTTAGGGAAACCGACTACGCATAACGGCAAATTTAATGATAAGGATGGAGAAGGTTTTAGATTTTTTTTCTAAAAAAGCCTAAGACATACTGAAACAACGATGTAAAAATCAAAGACATTTATAAAAAATATAAATATAATATAAGAATTGCAGGAATAATTTTTTAGCACTGGTAGCACGATATCGATAAATTACAAGTATCTATAAAGCTAATAAATTCTTTTATTATGAAACCCCTCAAAAATTTATCTAGTCCAATCCCTTACGAGTCTGTCATCTAACGCCTTGCAAAACATTTTTCTGTAAGAGTTTATTCAGATAGAACTATCAACACCTTCTTTCTAGCCTCTTCTCAGCTTTAATCTCAGTTAACCCAAAATACTGAAACTTCACTTTTTGTTTAAAAAAACTTACCTCTTCCAACTACTTAACTTGTATATATAGTGCATACGTACCAGTAATAATAGTTGCATGTTTAAAATTCCAAGTGGTAATGCATTAAGCGTAAACGATCTTTGACTACTTAATAATACGAAGAGGATATCCTTTTGAACACGTGTATCAGACATGTACCATTTAGAGCAAACTATATTTTCTGTAATGCTCTCAGTCTGAAATAAAAATGTACTTTATAAGTATAGCTCCGATAATGGGCATAAAGACATTTTTGCCTACTTTTGCCTATTGTAGGTGTTTTCTGCACATTTTGTTTTTTTTTTAGTAAACTGTGGTGCCTTTTTTAAAATTGTAATCTACCACCCATGATATTATTAATAATACTATTACTAAACCTTTCTTTAAAAAAATTTTGGTTAATAATAAAATATCCATGGTTTGTTCATAATAGATTTCTAGAACAATGTACCTGATCAAGCCTTGAGGCTTATCTATGAGGCTTATCTTGAGGCTTATATATAATTTTACTAATGACTCTTTAAATGATACTGTGAAGTTTAGTGAAGCATGCGTGTTTAAAGTTGAAAGAGATAATTTGGATTAATTTTACTAAAGACTCTTTAAATGATACTGTGAAGTTTAGTGAAGCATGCGTGTTTAAAGTTGAAAGAGATAATTTGGATCAATTTTACTATAAGACATCATTCGGTCAGTCTGAATATAGAGCTGTTAGTATTAAACCAAGAAAAAATGTGCAAACAAACAACACTGCCTCTCTGAATTTTAGAAACATAAAATTAGAATGTGCTTACAAAGCGCCTCTAGAGATACCCAAAAAAAAATATGAAGACCTAATCGAATTATTGCGGACCAATGCTATTAAAAAGTGCCATGCACATTTTTACAACAGTCTCAAACCCTGTAAAGAATAATAATCAACCGCAACAAACTTTGCGTTGTTGTGTTGAGATTTTTCCTATTTAAACAGAACAAGAATGCACTATTTTTATATTGTGTTTGTTTTATTACCTTTTTTGCAAACTATAATTTTAATGTATTGTCGCACACTTAAAAGCTGTAACAGTGTGTTCAAAATAAGTTAAAAACATATTTTAAAGGGTTGATTTAGTTGTTATACAAAAATATTTTTAGGTAGTATTTTTCTTTTATGGCTATAGTTGTAGCTTTTTGTTTTTTATTTACTATACTAATAGAAACTTATGCAGTCATTTTTTTCAAAATATTTAGGTTTTTTATTGTTAGAGTTTGTTTCTTTTCATTTTTCTAGAAATAGTGTATTATTACAGAAACAAGTAATATTTTGTAATATTTTGTCGAATAAAAATCCCAATAAAAGCATTTTTTATTTATTTTTATATTCTTCGTCTTCAATTTGTTACTTATTTTAATAACTATTTTAAAGAAAATATAAATGGCAATAATGGCACATTTTCAATAATTTATTTAATTTTTTTCTTAAAAATAAAAACAAAAAAAATAATTTTTTATCATTTTATATGTAATTTTTTAATTCCTAACCTTTTTCCTTTATTTAATACATAATTATTAGTTTTACAGTCAGTTACTCTAAGGCAAGGCGCTCACCAACGTGGCAACCAAATGGCGTGGCAATGGCGAGCGAGTGCTGTGGTGTCCCAGTGGCAGATAGAATTGTTAAACCTTTATAAACATAATGTAGTCGCACGTATCGAAAGGTCGCACGTGCGACTACATATGTTTATATATTTTACCTGCCACTGGGATACCACTTGTTCGCCATTGCCACGCCATTTGGTTGCCACGTTGGTGAGCGCCTTGCCTAACAAAGTTTAGTGTTGTTGCGTGTGGCGAAAACCAAAGAACACACATTTAAAAAGGTTTTATTAAAGTAGATGGATCGGACCATACTCTATTCGAAACTTTCTTTAGAAAATATCATAACATAATTTAAGATTTAATAACAGTTTAACCCCTAAATCTCACCTCCTAGATTAGCTATAATTAAAACAATATTACTAAATACCTTGTCTTCACTGATTTGCATGGAAATTTGGATTTAGTTTATTGTAACGAAATAGCCCATCTCCGATACGTCATAATTCTTAGAAGGACGAATCTAGAATACGTAAGAATCGGCATGTCAATAGCGCCCGTCCTTCGGACAGGAGACAATTAGAGGTGGGACAACGCCAGAATGTTCTCGAAAAGTAACTTTATTATATATATGTAACGTTGTTGGGAGTGAGTTTAGTTGTTAAGAGAGTACCGAACTGTAAAGTTATAAATAAATATATGTATATAAATTCGAACCGCTCGTTTTATTTAATCACGCTACAGTTGGTGTCACGGTGTAAGGATAATTAATTTATTTAAAAATAAATTCAGCAGTGACTTTTGAAAAAGACTTTTGAACATTTTAAAAAAGTACGCGTGCCTGACCAAAGATGCTGCTAGTACAACTCTCAGTAAAACAGTTGCGTGAGCAGCTAGAAGAACGCGATGCAGATTGCAGCGGGTCCAAGAAGATCCTCCAAGAACGACTGAAGAATGTTCTTAACAAGAATGGAGATGACCCAGAGACATTCCATTTTCAGTCAGCAGAAGAAGCAGTTTTAATGAAGATCAAAGAGAGTTTCAGAAAAAACGATAAGACATTTGAAAACGTTTCTCAAATGACAGAAGAATCCTCTAAAAGGGATGATAATAAATTAGAGAATGTTCCCAAAAGATTCGATGAAACATTTGAAAATGTATTTAGAAGATTCGACGAGACTTCACAAATAATTAAAGAAATATGTATCCAAAACAATGAGAAATTTGAAGAAGTCTCAAGAACATTCGATAAAGTAGAAGAGAAAATCAAACAATTAGAGACCATGATAAGTAACACAAAAGTGCTACCACCAGTTAATACGGTAGCCTTAGATCCGGTAGTGAAAGAAGAATCACCGAGAGACGAAATGACACATCATATGAGATTCAAATTGCCACCATTTGATGCGAAGTCCTCTTGGTCCATATACCTTAGACAATTTGAAGCTATTGCGACAGCCAATCATTGGACAGAACAAGAAAAAGCTGTGTCCTTGACTGCTGCTTTACAAGGTGATGCTGCGGATATCCTAAGATCAATTCCTAAGGGTCAGGAAAAATGTTACCAGACCTTGTTCACTCGACTAGATAAACGTTACGGAGATGCCCATCTACAACCAGTCTACAAAGTACAAATAAGAAGTAGAATCCAACGAGCAAGTGAGAGTTTGCAAGAATTTGAAGCAAATATTGCTCGTATAGCGCTGTTGGCCTATCCAGAGGCACCAGACAACATTTTGGAAGAAATCGCTGTAGATGCCTTCGTCAATGGGTTAAGAGACATTGAACTACAGAAAGCTTTACGACTAGCAAGACCGAAAGTTTTAGATGAAGCGCTCGCTATTGCCTTAGAACATGAAACAGCTAGTCAAGTTTCACGGAGCTATCGAGTACGAACCTCTGAAGAGAGCGACGAACAAAACGAGAAACGTCTGGAGGAGATAGTACGGAAAGTAGTTCGTGACATGATGCTGAAGAGATGTGAACCCAGATGTTGGTATGGTAACGACGTAGGTCACATTCGCCGTAAATTGCAAGAAAATAATACAACAGTCAGAAAGCTAGAACAAATGGAACACAGGGCTGGAAAGAGTCATTCAAATGCTGATGCCCTTTCGAGACGGCCGTGCAGTGCAAATTGTAATCACTGTCTTAAATTGGAAGAACGACTTTGCCCCGTGAGACGAACCACCGTCATTAATGAGCAATGGCAGCCTCAACAGCTACAAGACGCTCAAGCAGATGATCCATGTATAAAAAGAGTATTGGATTGGATGCGTCGAAGTGAAAGACCTTCTTGGCATGACATTAGTGCATGTAGTCCAGAAGTCAAGTGTTACTGGAGCCAATGGAATTGCCTAGTGCTGAAAGATGATCTTCTGTATAGAACCTTTGAGAACGATGATGGTACAGAAACTAAGCTTCAGTTGATTGTACCTAAAAGTAAAGTGTCAGACGTATTGCGTCAGTTACATGACGGTGCATCAGGTGGACACTTTGGTATCACGAAGACTCTGCAAAAGGTTCGAGAACGGTTCTATTGGGTGAACTGTAAAGATGATGTAAGAAGGTGGTGCCGGAAATGTGAACTGTGTGCAACCAGTAATGGTCCAGTTGGTAAAAACCATGAGACAGTACAATGTTGGTAGTCCTATGGAAAGAGTAGCAATCGACATTGCAGGTCCACTTCCAGAGACAAATGATGGAAATAAATATATCCTGGTAGCCATGGATTATTTTACGAAATGGACTGAGGCCTATGCGATACCAAATCAAGAAGCTGCTACCGTTGCAGAGGTACGTTAAAGAATTCTTTAGCCGATTTGGTGTTCCCTTGGAGATCCACTCCGACCAAGGGCGAAACTTCGAGTCAACTCTTTTCCAAAACGTTTGTAAATTGATTGGTGTCAATAAGACCAGAACGACACCCTTGCATCCTCAATCAGATGGAATGGTCGAGAGAATGAACCGAACAATGGGTAAACACCTATCCAAGGTTGTATCAGAACACCAAAGAGATTGGGACCAGCACATTCATTTATTCCTAATGGCCTACCGCTCGGCCGTGAATGAAACTACAGGCCAGACTCCAACCTGCCTGATGTTAGGTCGTGAAGTTCGTTTACCCTGCGACCTAGAGTTTGGCTGCAGACCTTCCGAAGAACATGTTGCAAGCGAAGATTATTTCGACCGCCTGAAGTTAAGAATGAACAACATTCATGAACTTGCCCGACAACACATCCAGATAGCCAGTGACAGAATGAAAGATCAATATGATTCTCGATGCAAGAGTGAAAGCTATGAAGTAGGTGATCTTGTTTCTCTTTATAATCCACAACGTCGTCGAGGCTTGTCTCCCAAACTGCAAAGACAATGGGAAGGTCCATATGAAATTAAAAAGAAAATAAATGACGTAATATTCCGAATTAAGAAGTTGCCGAAAGGTAAACCAAAAGTAGTTCACATAAATCGTCTTGCACCATATGCTGGCTCAAATGAAACAGAAGAAGCACGAACTCTTCAACATGAGATCAAAGATGACCGGCGACCAAGCTTTAATGAATTTATGTCAAATTACGCAGAGAGAAAGAGTGCTAGATTCGGCGTGACCAAAGAAGTTCAGCAAGATCTTTTTAATGTTCCACATAGCGTCTCTCTAGCCCACTGTGTTGCCCAAGATCTTGAGATGACTAAAGGAATCTCATCCGTATTTTATAAGAAATTCGGTCGTTTGGACGAGTTAAAAAACCAGCAACCTAAAGTTGGAAGAGTACTGAGATTAGAAGATGGTTCTCGATCTTTGCTGTATATGGTGACCAGGAAGTCGTATACAGACAGGGCAAGCTACGAGGATATATGGCGTACTCTAACTAATTTGAAGAAAATTGTGTGCAACTACGATATCAAGAATTTGGCCTTACCCAAGATAGGCCATGCACTAAATAATCTGAACTGGAAGATTGTCAGAAGCATGCTTGAAGTGATCTTCCGAGGAACCGGCGTACGAATTACTGTGTGTTGCATTAACCCGATGAGATCGTATCCTTCAAAGTCAGTAGACTGTTATTTCTTTCTAAAGGGTTCATGCAGAGCTGGAGAGTCCTGTAGATTCCGCCATCCTGTGCCTACATATAGAGTTGCTGATCGGGACGACCAGATTTAAGAGGGGAGCAGTGTAACGAAATAGCCCATCTCCGATACGTCATAATTCTTAGAAGGACGAATCTAGAATACGTAAGAATCGGCATGTCAATAGCGCCCGTCCTTCGGACAGGAGACAATTAGAGGTGGGACAACGCCAGAATGTTCTCGAAAAGTAACTTTATTATATATATGTAACGTTGTTGGGAGTGAGTTTAGTTGTTAAGAGAGTACCGAACTGTAAAGTTATAAATAAATATATGTATTTAAATTCGAACCGCTCGTTTTATTTAATCACGCTACATTATCTTAAACTTCACAATTGTTCTTTTTGCGCTTGGATGCTTTTTATTTTTGTAGGGGTGATAACGATCCCTATGACAAGAAAATCATGTAATAATTGCAAATTCAAGCAATTGATACAGCGACATTAAATTTAGATTTCTTTACTATTTTAATTTTTTACCGCATAATATCTATCCTTATAAAATCCCCCACTTACGAAAAAAATCGAATAGTTGTATTTTTTTCCATGAAACTATAAATACAATAATTTTTTAATTAAAATGTTATAAATTTATTTTATTTTAACTTAAACAACCGTTATTAGTTTGTAACATGAATTTGTAAGGATGGGTAAAAGTATGTCTGTGCCTTAATAGCACATTGTTTTTATCTTACAATGCTCCAGTATACGCGTTCTGCTATCCCCGAAAATATGTGATTGGTTTTTTACCCATAACTCGGTTAGATTTTAAGCTATAAAGTACTTTTTGTAGCTTTTTTTTAACAGCAGTTTATTTTGATTATCTTTTTTAAAACAAGCACTTTGAACCACTCAAAGGTACAGATCATATAAACAATTTATCAATAAAGTAAGCTGTATAGCCATATTTACCAAAAATAGGTACCAACTTTATTTTGAGCGTAAGTTGCTAGTTTTGATGCTAGAAATTTTTTAAAAATATAAAAATAAAGCTTTCTTAAACAAGATTTAATTTTTTGACTGATAAGTGCTTTATTGTTGTTCATTTCGAGTTGAAATTTTTTTTAACCCATGTTTTGAAAGGATTGTAGTTGAAAGGGCTTGAACGAGTCACTAATCACGAGTGTACGCAAACTTTGAAGAGCCATATCTTAACCAATTTTTGTCTTACGGACAAACAGAAAAACAACAAAAATTTTTAGAAAACCAAAACTTATAGTCTTTTATCATAATATTTTTTAAGTTATTTTGAATGGAGACACTTTTTTCGAAATTTCAAATTTTTTTTAAAACTAAATCTTTTCTAAAATAAGCACTTTGAACCGCTCAAACGTACAGATCATATAAACAATATATCAATAAAGTAAGCTGTATAGCCATATTTACCAAAAAAAGGGATCCACTTTATTTTAAGCGTAAGTTGCTAGTTTTGATGCTAGAAATTTTTTAAAAATATACAAATAAAGCTTTCTTAAACAAGATTTAATTTTTTGACTAATAAGTGCTTTATGGTTGTTCATTTCGCGTTGAAATATTTGATTTGGAATTTGACAAATGAGAACCTAATTTTCATGAGCTACAACTCTGCTTCTACTGGGTATAAGGATTTCATAAGTACATCATTTTTGATGTTTTATAAGTTATATTTTTACTTAGAATATTTTTGTTTCATTAAAATACTTCTGAAAATAAGGTTTTTGTTTTGAAAAATAAACATAATCACTCGCAAATAACTCGAAAAGTATTGACTAAGTGAAAAAAACTCTAAAACAAAAGTTGCTTATAATTAGTCATATTTTCGGGCTTATTTAAAACGTATATTTTTTCAATCCCGAGAAGGGGTGGCTTTTATCTCCCAAGTAAAAATAACTGTAAACTCAAGTTCAAAAGTGGAGTAGAGTGTAAGTGAAATTTGAATCCAAATTTTCCGTCAAAGCAAATCCGTCATGACGAAGAAAATTGCACTTTAAAAATGTCATTTACTGGCGTAATAAACTAAACTCCAAAGTGGTATTAATTTTTAATCTTTTAAATTCTCAGAATTCTAGTAGTACAAAGTATTTTATTTGCCAGCATTGTGATCGTAAAAATTAAATTACTCTATGTTAATCCAAATGTCTCTGCTGCGAGTAGTTCAAAAAAAGGAGAGGGACTCATTTAAATATGATTATTTATGCCAGATGATAATTGCATCTATCATTTTTCTACATAAAGTTATTCACCTTAGTTTTAAGGTCTTTTTAAGAAATTATTCTAGTTTTAGATATTCTAATAAATCCTTACCAGAAGAGAGTACGTTGAGAAAACAAACTATCAAATAATTCAATTTTGGAATATTTTGATGAAAATGAATTATCAGTGATAAAACGACATATATTATTCGAAATGTATATAACTAATTTCATGATTCAACAGTCAAAGCGATACATTGATATCGGGTAGACGTGTTTATCGATAAAGTCATTAAGCTCCCAGTTTTTGTGACAATTAGAATATTTTAATTTCGTCGTGTTTAAAAATATTTACATATTGTAGTAAAATAGTGATAAAAAAGTGAAAATATTCTCCCCTGATGAAGGAGAATACCAATAAGACGCCAATGCGCGAACTAAATACTTCTGAAGTTGTTAGTGTTAGTGAACAAGATATGGATACAGGAATTAATACCACCGTTTCTCCTGTTACAAGGGAAGTAAAACTTTTTAATATTAATTCTAGTAATTACGACTTTCAAAATTGTTGTGTATATGTTGAAAAGACCAATGATCAGAATATAGGCCGATTGCACCCTATGGTTGTGGGTGATATTTTACATCAAAAATTAAAGATCAACAATATTAAGGAAATTAAAAGTATAGGAAGAAACGGTGCTAAAGTAATCCTCAAATCTATTTTGGATGCAAATAAATTAGTCAGTAATAGTCATTTAAAAGACGATAATTTAAAGGCGTACATTCCCAATCACCTCTTAGAAATCAAAGGGCTGATACGTGATGTTGATACCAAATATAACACTGAATATTTGAAAAAATATATGACCTTTAGTTCACAAATTATTGACATTAAAAGAATGCACAGGAAAATAGAAAAGGATGGAAATACAGAATATGTACCTAGACGTAATGTTATAATTACATTTGAAGGCAATTGTTTGCCAAATTATGTTGTAATTAATTATGTATATTTTCAAGTTGAAAAATTGTTAGGTAAAGTTACACAATGTTATAAATGCCTCAAATTTGGAAACATTTCTAGACAATGTAAAGGTACACAGGAATACTGCATACGATGTGGAGAAATTAAAACTGATACACATACATGTGATGAAAAAAAAATGTATTGCATACACTGTAAAAGTGATAAGCATATATCGATCTCTAAAAATTGTCCTTTTTTCGAACATCAAAAAAAAATAAAAAATATCATGATTGAACATAAAATTTCATATTTGGAGGCCAAAAATTTTAACGATTCTTCTTTTTCTGGTCTTATTTGTAATAACAGATTTGAAATATTGTCAAATTCAGATATTTCCAAAATTAACTAACACATCTGAAGTTAACATACCTGCTTATTCCAATCTATTGAGGCCTCATTTACAGAAAACCAAAACTATTAGTCAACCAAGTTGTAGTAAATCAAGCACTGATTATAGGGAAAATAAAAAAAGAAAAGTATCATCTCCAACTTCCGAATATCCTACATCTCCTCACATCCCTTTCAGATTTGGACAATCTCAACCTTTACCACGCTTAAACAAGGAAAGTTTTTCAAATGTAGGCAATGATAAAAATAAATTAGTAGATTCTTTAGTAATTCTTTTCTCAGATTTTATTCAAAATATTAATTGTTTAGAAGAGGCAAAATCACTTGATATCAATATGTTAGCCAAAGGTATTAATAATGTTTTAGATAATATTTTAAAAAAATAACTAGTCAAATTACTTTCAAAGCTAAACTTAAAATAATACAATGGAATGCTCGATCATCTGTTGCTAACAAAAACAGCCTTCTCAACTTTTTAATAACCGAAGATATTGATATAGCTTTAATAAGTGAAACCTGGTTTAAACGGAATGTTGTTTATAGTTATAGAGGTTATAATGTAATACGCGAAGATCGGGATGACGGCTATTCCGGAGTTGCTATTTTAATTACTCTCTGTATATAGGTGCCCGAAAGCTAAAACTAACACCGAAGATTGGGATAAGTTATTTTCTCAATTAAAACACCCTTGTATCATTGGAGGAGATATGAACGCACATAATTCTCTGTGGGGCTCATCTAAAAATGATAAAACAGGCCATCAAATTGTGGAGACAATTCAGAATCTAGATTATGTGGTAATGAATAATGGACAACCAACTTGCCAAACGAGACCAGGAAACACAGATTCCATGATTGATGTCACATTTTGCTCACCTTCTCCCTTTGATAAAATTTCGTGGTCTGTAGATACTGATACTTTGGGATCAAATCACTTCGTTATAAGGGTTGTAATCGATATCTTGGGAACTAATGCGAATATCATTTATCCCAGTAGTAAGTGGAACATTAAAAAAGCCAATTGGTCATTATACTCTCAATTTATTGAAACCTTATTAACTAACAACCCTCACGCCTACTCAGACACGCAAGAAAAATATAATTTCCTTATTGACTGTATTAATGAAGCTTCTAAATAATCAATTTGTCAATATAAATCATTTAAATGTAAACGTACTCCCCCTCCATGGTGGGATTCGGAATGTAATGAATCCGTTGCGGAAAGAAAGAAAGCATTAGTAAACTACAAAAAAAATCCTTCTCCTGAAAATTTTTGTAAATGCAAAGAAGTGAATGCCCGTGTCAAAAAATTCCTGAAATTAAAGGCCAAACAAAGTTGGGTTGAATGGTGTTCAAAATTAAATAAACAAACTCCATCTAGTTTTATTTGGAACCAAGCAAGGAAAATGAACAGGAAAAAAGTTAACTTTTCAATGCCTCTAAGTAACTCATGGGTAGACGACTTTTTTGATCAAATAGCTCCACCTTACGTAAATAAGCAAATAGATGTAATGCCATCTGAAACTCTCTCATCTGATCAGAATCATTTTCTCTTAACACCTTTTTCAAGAGCTGAATTAGAGTTTGCCTTGATAATCGCGTTAGTATCTCACCAGGATATGATGCAGTCAAATATCCTATGATACAAAATTTGCCAGATAACGCAAAAGAATTACTTTTAAATATATTTAACCAGATAATTATTGAGGGTAACGGCATAATCGATTTTAATCGTATTATAGTTGTCCCTATTCCCAAACCGGGAAAAAACCCTAAATTAGCTGAAGCTTACCGACCTATATCATTATTATCATGTATATTGAAGACTCTTGAACGGATGATTAAAATTAGGTTAGATTGGTGGCTAAGGGATCAAAGTCCCGTACCCGCTAACCAACATGGCTTTAAGAAAGGTTATGGAACTTTAGATTCCTTAACAACTCTTGTTGTAGACATTCAGAATAGTTTTTCCAGGAACAGTTATGTACAGCTCGTCAAGAATTGCAATGTCTCTGAGTTTTGACAAGAATATAAATTTGGAGGGGAGGATCCGTCAGTAGCCCGAATATACTCAGTTCCTTTTTGTTAGCAGAAGCAAACAGATCAGACGCATATCAATTACACTGGTGTAGGACTTATTAATCCGGTTCCGTTACAATGGAATTTAAATCAAAAGTTCATCGTAAAGTTTTGAGTGGTCAATCTCGTGAAATTATAGCAAATGTGATATATTTTATGAAACGAGAAGCGGAGGCTAAACATCCGATAATAGAACTAACGAAAATTCAAGAACGTGTTTCGCGCGCAACGGGTGTTAGTGTTGGTTCTGTAAAGCAAATTTCAAAGGAAACGAGATCAGTTGAAGATGGTGAAAGTGATTCGTTTCATACACCTAATATTAAAAGACAAAAAAGTGCGACCAAAACTAACTTGGATAATATGGATAAGGAAATTCTTCGGAGATTTGTAATAAATTTTCACGTCCACGAAAACAAAGTTCCTACGTTGAGAGGCATACACAGAAAATTTGTCAATGAAATTAATTACACAGGATCGTATGAAAGTTTACGAAGAGTATTACATAAAATTGGTTTCCGTTGGCGAAAAACTCAGACAAAGAAAAATTGCTTATGGAAAAACCTGACATCCAACAAAAAAGGATAGCTTTTTTGCGAAGTATTAACAGGTACAGAAACGAAAATCGTCCTATAGTATACATGGACGAAACATACATCCACTCTTGTCACACATTCACGATCGTTTGCGTAAGCCTATCTCTAAAGGACAGAGGTTAATAATAGTTCATGCAGGAGGAGAAATGGGGTTCATAAAAAATTCCTACTTAAAATTTAAATCAAATTTAAAAACTGGTGATTACCATAGTCAGATGAACTTTAGTTTTCAAGTTGTTAAATTATCTTTATATATATATATATATATATATATATATATATATATATATATATATATATATATATATATCTAAAGGACAGAGGTTAATAATAGTTCATGCAGGAGGAGAAATGGGGTTCATAAAAAATTCCTACTTAAAATTTAAATCAAATTTAAAAACTGGTGATTACCATAGTCAGATGAACTTTAGTTTTCAAGTTGTTAAATTATCTTTATATATATATATATATATATATATATATATATATATATATATATATATATTATTTTGACTTGCTACAAACGTGTATTTTATATGTGTGTAACGTAATGAAATAAAATAAATTTAAATCTATTCTTCTGTACAAACAAAATTTGAAATGATTTTATTAATAAAAATTTCTAAATATCAATCTTTTATAATATATTTCATCTTTAAAAACAATAAAAATCGATAAATTTCATTATCGCATAATATTACGTGGAATAATTACTCCTAATTATTTAAATTTCAATAACTATTGAGTTCAATTGACCCTCCCCCAGTCGTAGTTCCATAAAAAAATAATTTTAAAATCCGAACGCATTTGCTATCTTCTTTACTCCGAATGCGTTCTCTGTTTATTTTTCGCATCGCTAGAGTTTAAACTGAAAGACAGAGCTAACTTTGACGAACTGTACCTGCTTTATTTTTAGACATCGTAGGTGCTTACGACTCGGTATCTCTTACAATTCTCCAAGAAAAAATGAATATGAAAAAAATTTTTTCATATTCCAGAACAGTGTGCTTGTAACGTTGTGAACCTGTACACAAATAGGATAATTTATTTAAAAGACAATCATACTCTTATAAGACCTAGACTTAATAACAAAGGATTACCTCAGGGCTCCGTTTTGAGTCCTATTTTGTTTAACATTTACACAGCAGATCTACACAACATCTCTATTACTAATATTGCATTTAATATTGTACAATATGCTGACGATTTCTGTTTGTATACAGGACACAAAAAATATCAGCAATCCATTGAAAACCTGAATGAAGTGTACGGATTCCATCAAAAATGGTTTATAGAAAATGGTTTCGAATTATCCTGCAGTAAATCATAAGTTTGTTTATTTACCAGACATAACTTTCCTAATGCCAATACAATCAATTTAGGTGGGCACCAATTTTCCCTTAAAAACACAATTAAATATCTGGGAATGATACTCGACCAGAAACTGACCTGGAAGTTACATATTGATGACATGTTGAACAGATGCAATAAGGGATTAAACTTTCTTAAATCAATTAATAAAACTTGGTGGGGATCGGATGTTGAAGTAAGTTTATTATTTTACAAAGCTTACATACCATCTATTTTGGATTACGGAAGTGTTTTGTATGGATCAGCAAGTAATGTACTACTAAACAAAATCAACATTTTACAGAACTCAGCCTTACGAATATGTTTAGGAGCCATGAGATCTACTCCAGTACAAGCTTTATATTTGGAAGCCTTGGAACCTCCTTTAAATATAAGACGAAGGTTTTTGTCCAAAAAATATTTAATGAAAGTATACTTACTGAACTCATCTCTGTACGAAAAGATAGTCACTTTGAATTGCCATGACCTCACAAATAAATATTGGCGGAAAAAGAAATCTCCCGTACATTGCGAAGCGTATAATCAAAATATAGAACTTTTAAAAAATATAGATAGAACGAACTACATATTCAAAAATTACTCTTCTTTCTTTTTACATACAGATAATATTGTACCAAATTATAGTGAAAATATATATTTAAATACAAATATTTTTCTATCTATAACAAGCAAATACAAAGAGGCAATAGCTCTATATACAGATGCGTCTAAATCTCCAGATGGAACCGGATGCGCTTTTTTTTATACCATCGGAACATATAGAAAAGAAATTCAAACTGAACCCGGAAACTTTGATTTATACAGCAGAGGCTTTTGCAATATATGAAGCTTTATTATATGTAGCTGAAGTTGATTTTGCCAATATTATAATTTTGTCGGACTCTTTAGCAGTGTTAAAATCCATTGGTAAATATGGACCAACAAACTTACAAGCCTGCCCATACATTTATAGAATTAAACATATTATTCAAACTCTTTTAACCAAAGGAATCAATGTACATTTTCTCTGGATTAAAGCACATGCAGGATAGCCAAAGAAAGCATTTCAACCGATACTGGTATTCTACATAAAGTAACGCTTTCTGACAGTATTGTTTCTTGCAAGTCAACATTGCTTCGAGAGTGGAGCTACCAGTGGAAGGAATACTCTTTTTTGAACCAAAATAGATACTCGATAATTCAGCCAGATATTTCCAAATTTCCTTGGTACGAGTCTTTTAGAGCTTCCAGGAGACACATAACTTCCATTATTAGAATACGTTTCGGACACGCATGTTATCCAAAGCACTTATTTAAAATAAAGGTTTTGGATGATGACAAATGTGAGCATTGTGGAGAGGAAAGTGATTTAGATCATATATTTTTTGGTTGTTCTAAAAACAGAGTCTACTCATCCAAACTTATAAATGATTTATTAAAATATAAAATAGCAGCTCCTTGGAATATACTATATTTATTATCACTTGGCTCTGTAGATATTTACAACTCTTTAATTAAATTTTTAAAAGACAGCACATTATCATTATAATTCTCTAAAAATTATTTAGTTAATCTTGTTTTAAACCATGTGTATAACTTCCTCCTCTCCGTGTCCTAGTGTTGTTGTGTATTATATAAATCAATGCCTTGATAGGTCCCTAGGCGATAAGAGTGTGTCCCTGTTCTCCTAATATCGATGTAATCTTTTATTTTGATAGGGCATTTAGGTAAATAATTATAATGATGACTGTATTAGTCCTTTTGTGTCTGGCTGTATGACGATAAGTCTAAGCCAAAAAAAAATTTCATGATTGGATTTTTTTAACAAAAACTTTGCGGAAAAACGTCATTTAGTCTGTTCAAGAATTGTAAAAAAACAATTTAACTTTGTCTATGATTAACTCTCTAATAACTAGAGTTATACGAGATAGTTTGACAAACCTCTTTTAATCCAACCCTATACAATTGAATAAAATAGTTTTAATGCTCTTAGAACCAGAGGCATATGCAGGGTGTGGCATTAGTGGAAGAAAGTTCAATTACTCATTTCTCGTAAGAGATATGAAAAAAAATATTAAAGAAAAAGTTGAAGTATATATAAGACTATACTCTAGACATACGCATATAACAAGACTATATACAGGGCCAACCGTAGTGACAAGATGAAACAATCCCTTCTTACGGAAAGCCCTGTATATTTATACATTTTGTCTACATTGTCGACATTTAGTCTACATATATAGACTACATATATCTCTCAGTGGGAACAGATGAAATATGTGATCTAGTCTTGGAAGACGACAAAATCAAAGACGTGCAATCCTGCAAATATTTGTGGGTCATTTTCAACAAATAGCGCAGATGAATTTAGGGAAAGAATAAACAAGGGCAGAGCAGCGACCCGCGCCTTAAACTCTCTTCTCTGGCAAAAAACAATTCGACGAGAAACCAAAAAACACTTTCACGGTAGTATAGTCCAAAGTATTACACTTTACGGTTCGGAAGTATGGGACGTCATTAAAGCTAATAGAAACAAACTTATGACGACAGAAATGGATTATCTGAGACGAAGCTGCGGTAGATCGAAGCTAAAGAGAGTTAGAAACGAACAATAAGACACGAAATGAAAATGTAGTGAAATATCAATGATGACATAGAAAGAAAACAATTAATCTGGTTCGGACATGTTAAAAGAATGCCAGAGTACAGATGGCCTAGAAGAGTACTGGAATGGATCTCTCCTGAAAGAAGAAAGAGAGGATGACCACGGAGAAGTTGGCGCAACGATATTGATGAAGCAATGGCGGCAAGAGACTTAGAAGAGGCAACTGGATATGACAGAAAAAGATGGAAATTTAGGGCGGAGAAGCGGCGACAGCCGTAATAAATCCGTTATTATATATATATATATATATATATATATATATATATATATATATATATATATATATATATATATAATATAATATAATATATAATTAGAAAATATCTTCCGGAAATTAGACTGGAACAACCAAGGTCTATGTATAGATGGAGAATAACTAAACCATCTTAGATTCGCTGATGACATCATTCTAATTGCTAGAAGTCCTGAAGAATTACAACTACAAATTAATGAACTTAATACAGCCAGCAATGAGGTAGGCCTAAAAATGAACCTAGCAAAGACTAAAATAATGTGCAATGATCTGATCGCCAACGTGGAAATAAAAATTAATGAAACCTCGCTAGAAGTAGTAGACGAATACATATACCTGGGACAGCTCATACATAAATCGGGATCACTGCTTCCGGAAATCAACAGACGAATAAAACAAGCGTGGTCAGCATTCGGACGAAATTCCATAGTCTTCAAGTCCAAAATGCCACTATACCTCAAGAAGAGAGTATTTGATCAATGCATATTACCCGTCTTGACATATGGATGTGAAACTTGGATATTAAAGAGAGAAATAACGTCGAAACTCCAAGTAACTCAAAGAGCAATGGAAAGATGTATGCTAGGGATAATAAAGAGGGATCGTAAAAGAATTGAATGGATACGGAGGCAAACCCAGGTGACTGATGTAATCCACAGAATAAAATCCCTGAAATGGCAATGGGCAGGACATATAGCAAGAAGAACAGACAACAGATGGACCACTAGAACAACTATGTGGTACCCCAGGAACGCTAAGAGACCAAAGAGGCGCCCAAATCTCAGATGGGATTATGATATAAGAAAATTAACAGGAACAACGTGGTCTCGAATAGCACAAGATAGAAAAATATGGGCGCAAATGAGCGCAAATTATAAGAACAACGAATAACTAAGACATCGTCGAATAATAAATAAGAACATAGAATAATATTAAAATAAGGGAGGCTGCACCGTAATTGGAAACGGTTGATAAAGCTGCACATGATGATTTAAATCTTGCCCAAGATCATCTTCAGGGGCATTCCTTAAAAAAATAAAGCTGTCCAACAATATGATGAATGTCATAAACATTAACTGATACATTTACACAACACGAGACAAAGGACAAACAGTTTAAAAATTATTATAAATTCGAAGAAGCTACCTATTGGGTGACATCAGGAGAGAGAATGATTCTTCTGCTAGTTTCTGATTTGTTTAGGCGCAATAAGCTGGTATCAGTAGAGCGAAGGCGAATTGTTCAAGAAGGAGGAGCTTGGATTGAAAAAACATCGAAGGTATCTAAAATTTTTATCTATCAATTTTTAACAAGTAGGTTTGTATGCGGTAATAGAAAGGGTGATCAGTTCGATTTACAGTTTGGAAATAACTTCTAAAGCGGCCAGCGAATGCATTGTATATAACTGGATTATCTTGACCAGATGGTGCTACCACAGCATAAGAAAGACTTACAATTGTCTTTTAAACGTGAGTGAGATCTCTCCACTCTTCCAGTATATGGTTTGTATTGGACTTGTGTGGGGTGCTCCTAAGGAAATTTAAGGACCTGTATTTTGAATTACCTCTATTGTTTTTAAGTATGTTTTTTAAAGGAGTTAACCTGATAAGCCGTAGTCAAGTTTGGAATGTACTAGGGCCTTATAAATATGTAGTAATGTAGAAGAGTCGGCGCCTTATTTTTTGTTTGCAAGTGATCGTAACAAATTTATTTCAGGCTGACATGTCCTTTTTTCATATTCTAAATGTATCTTCCAAGTTACTTTTTGGTTAAATTTCGTATCAAGGAATTTAACTTCGTCTACATATTTAAGCTATTATCCATTTATGTGTGTAAGTTCTTCGGTTGCATTTGGTGACTTTTCGTAAAATACACTGCTTTGGTTTTAAGGGTATTGAACTGGAGTCCACTTGTGAATGACCATTCTTCAATATGATTTATGGCTTTTTGGATATAGTTATGGATATTTGTTACGTTTTTTTCTCTACAAAGTATAAATAAATCGTCTGCATATATAGCCTAGCTTTTACAGGATGTTTAATATGTGTGGTAATAGAGTTCATAGATATAACACACAGAGTTGCACTAAAGTTTGAGCCTTGTGGTATATCATTTTCTTGATTTCTTGTTGAGGAATATACGTCGTCTACTCTGACTTAAAACGGTCTATTTTTTAATAGATGTGATAATATGTATTCAAGTATATTACCTCTAATTCTTCATTCGCTAAGGGTTTTTAAAATTGAGTATTTCCATACTGACTCGTAGCCTTTACAAATGTCGAAAAATATTCCGATACAGTGTTGTTTAATTGCTAAAGCCTCATGTATTTCCGATTCTATATCAATGATGTTGTATAGAGTAGAACAATATTTTCGGAAGCCACGTATATTAGTCACGTATAGCCACAATTCTAGTATAATTATTAATTTCTTTCATTTTAGATACCACATGAGTCTGTTATTTATTATTTTTGCTAGCATTTTGCCCATTCTACAAGTATTATATTATTAGGTTGTAGATGATAAATAAGTGTTTTTTGGATGGGTAGGTGAGGTTTTTTAGAAAAATAATGGGTATATTATCTGGTCCAGGGTATGAGTTCTTACAGTTTTTCATTACCGCTTTGAATTCATCCATAGATATTGGAAAGTTTATTTCACTGTTATTTTGATCTTTATAATCTATGGTATATATATATATATATATATATATATATATATATATATATATATATATATATATATATATATATATATATATATATATATATATATATATATATATCTTTATTTCTTTTATTATTTATTTATCTTTAAACCAATTTGCCGATATATTTGATATTTCCTTTTGATATTTATATATTATATTATTTTGCTCTAATAGATTTATTGGTTTGTGTACTTTTTTCCATACAGTTGACATTGAAGTAGAACTGTCAATTGTTGAAACGTATGTTATCCAAGATTCGCGCTTTGCTTTTTTGATAGTCAATCTGGCTATACTCTTAATCGTTTAAATTCCAGAGAGTTTTGTTCATTTTTCTGTCGTTTAAATTTATTAAATCCTTTTTTGGATTGTTGTATTGACTTAACATTCAGGGTTCTACCAAAGAGCTGGTTAGAATTTATTGGTGAAGTTATTTTTCTCAATATTTTTATCAGCTGAATCTATTACTAGTTTTTTAATAAAATCTGCTTCTTCATTCACATTACTGTTTTTATTTAAGACAAGCAAGTTGTGTTGAATATCGTTTTAAAATTTCGTACAATCCGCATTTTTTAAGTTCCATTTTGCTTCTGGTATATCTGTCGATGCTTCTTCGTTATGAATTATAATAATATAGTGATCACTATCGTATGGCTACACCCCATGAAAGCATATGCGATATTGATGATTCGCATATAGCTAGGTCAATAGCAGAACCTTCGCCCGTTCTTATGTCGAAACAGGTATATTGTCTATCATTAAGTAGATTTAGGTTAAATTTTTCCAGAAGTGATTCTATGTTTCTACCAAGGGGTGTTAATTTTCTTGAATCACACCAACGATTATGTGGGTTAAAGTCTCCGAAAATTACTCGCGGAGTAGGTATTTGGTCTAACTCTAAGAGATCCGATATTTCATTATGGGTAAGTTCTTGGTTGGGAGACATATATATTTTGCATACGGAAAAGCTAGTTACGTCTTTGATTTTGACTGCAATTGCCTCGATGTTTGTTTCTAGTGGTATTACTGTGCTATTAATATCGTTCTTTATGTATATAGCTACTCCTCTACTGGCTATTTTAGCATGTTGTCGATTTTTAAAGAAACAATGACAGTTTTTTAGTTTATCTGCAGTGTTGTTTTTAAAATTAATTTCTTGTAAACACAGCATTATTGGTCTGTATTTTGAAATTAGTATTTGTAGCATTTCTAAATATTTAGATTCCATTGAATTAAACTAGTCAATATTATTATTATTTTAATATATAGAGTTGTCGCTGTCTGCCTTCGATTAATTTATCGAAGAATTTTATTTCTTATTCGGGTGCATCTCCTTTTAATTTTTCAGTCATTTAGTTTAGGGTATATTTTTGTCAGTAGATCTGAGACTTCAACGTTAAGTGGATCTGAAGATCCTGCACAGTTTTCGAAAAAATCTATTAGTTGGTCATAGTTCCAGGGACAACTGGAATTTTCGTCTCTAAATAATTCTTCTGTTGGTCTTACCATTTCCTTTAGTGGTTTTTTAGTCTTTAGTACTTTTGTGGTACTAAATGTGTTTCTATTTGGTTAGTTGGGAGTTTTGTGCTTAGTGTTTCATCTTGCACAGCTTGTTTGTTCAGTTGGGTTTGCTTCTGTTGGATTGTTACTATTTTCAATAGAGTTCTCGTCTGTTTCTGTATCGTGAGGTTCTGGAGAAGTCTGGTTATCTAAAGCTATGTATATTCTATAAGATGTCTCCTTATAAGTGATAACGAAAGAATCGGAAAAGGTACGGTTGATTAAAGCTTAATATATTCTGGAATTCAGGACTTAAAATCCCTATTAATAGAAACGATAAGGGTGACAAAAGGTTAACATTAACTGCTTGTAATCCAGGTTGTGAGATTAAGTGAGGAATAGGCGGACATACATTAGAGAGTACTAGTCGTTGGCTGGGAATGGTTAGTCGACGTGCTTGTAAGAGTTGTTGATTAATTTTAATTCTTTGGTGATTGGTAATAAAATCATCCACTAATTTTTTATGTGCTACGTAAATGCATATTCTCTTGTTGGATAGCCTCGAACAGAAAATAATATTGATTGGTCAAATTATTAGGCATAAACTGTTAAGGTAATCTTCAATTTTGGTGTTGTCAATTGCATCAAATACGGTTTCTTGATTTCTGGATTAAAAAGCATTAGTGGTTGGTTGTCTATGTACGAAAGAGTAACTTTTAGATTGTAGAGATTGTTGGTCTGGTGCAGAACTAGGTTGAGTTGGCATAGATGAGGATGCCATGATGTGGTTATTAATATTTTGTATGCCAAAATATTTAATAATTGTGGCCAGAAAATACTTGACTGTTTATTAAGTTTTTGATATATATTTAAATAAAGTCACCTAACCAATGTTAATCGGTAAAATACAACACATTTACAAAACGCAATTTTAACTTTTGCAAATAAACGAAAAACGAATAATTAGAATTTAACGTGCTTACTTGTTGACTGTTCTGATAAGACTCATAATAAGGACATTAAAATATTTGCCTATTTTGCGTAAAACACACTGTATATTAATCAAAATGTAAAAATTACAAGAAAATAGCAAGAGCAGACTCCGTTTTATCTTTGATCACTTTATTGAGTATATTTTACCTGGTTAATTATCTGTTGGCCAGTAATACAATTTACAGCAAAGGTCCAAAGCCATCCAAGAAGATGCACAAGTGCACCAAGCGGTTTATTCTAAAAGATAAGACAAAAATGTGTATATAAATATGACTAGACAAATAAAGGAAAAAATATAATTATACATGGCTATTGTTTTGGGTCCTTAGAATAATTGGAGCTTTTTTAATAGAAATATTTTGGTTTTCTGGAATATTCCTTATTTTGATTAATTGACGTTCTACTATATATTTAAATGAAGTAGGAGTATCAAAAAACTTATTAGTTATCTGTAAAGGAAAAGAAGTGTCCATTCTTTTAATAGAGAACGATTCATGCAGATTTTCTAATCTTCGTAAATAGTCTAGCTTTAGTCTAGCTCTCTTAATACCAGATAAAACGTAATTTCTTCTTCTTCTTCTTCCTTCTTGTATGTAGGCTATAAAGCCTGTTTCTTCTTCAATATTAGCCTCCTAAATTATTTAAATTATCGCACCATCTTTTTCTAGGTCTGGTAATACTTCTTCTATATTGCATGCTCTTCTAATGTTTTCGCTTCTTTCCCTATCCAACAGACTTTTTCCTGATATTCGTCGGAGTATTTTCATCTCTGTTGTTTCTAGTAGTAGTCTCGTTTTAGATGTGTCAGATCTTGTCTCCGCCGTGTATGTTAGTATAGGACTACATGCTGCTTTATAGATTCTTGTTTTTGTATCTTGTCTTAGGTGTTTGTTCTTCCAGATTGTGTCATTAGGAGATCCCTCCGCTTTACTTGCTTTTAAGCTTTGTTGTCGTACTTCTGCTTCAACATCTACGTAACTAGTTATATCTATTACCAGATATCTAAAAATTGCTTCCTGCTTTATTATTTTCTCATCAATTTTGATTTTACATCGTAGTGAGTATTTAGATGTCATACGTAACGTAACCTAAAACGTAATTTGTAACACGTAATACCAATGGGGTCAGTAGTGGCTCTAAAGCTTTCCATTAAACAGTGTAATAGTATTTGTAAAAAAAATAGAAATTGTATAAATCACAAAATTTAATAAATAAATAAATTTTAAAATACTTAACATTTTGAGTAAATTATAATAAAAAATTAATAGTTTTACAAATTGTTTGTTGTTCATTCAAGGCAATTAATTATGTGATGATCCTTAAAAACAAATCGATTGCACTTCTTACATATCTGAAAATAATTTCTTTCCAAATTTCTAGGGCATTTCCAACATCTACCACGTTTTAATTCTCCAGGTTTTTGCGGATGACATTGTGATGTAGAAACTTCATCTGCACCTGTTTCAGTAGTAACTAACTCTTATTCTAACTGCTTAAAAAATTTGGGTCATTTGTAACCTTTTTTTGTGTTTTCCATTCTTCGTTTAGATGGCACCATATAATATTAGAGTTTAATACGCCACTATTAAAAAACTGTTTGCCTTTTGACTATGTACATTCGGATAAGCTTGTCCTTGTATGAATCTTGTAATGGGAATACCATAATTAAAAAAAAATTCTAATCGGTGATAATTTATCTAAATCTAGATTTCTTCTTATGACGTCCATTTTCTATATTCCACAAATTCGTTATTTCTTCGTTATAATTGTAAACTCAGGCTAATATTAACAAGCCAACAAAACTTAAAAACTCCTTAGTATCCATATTTTTCCATCAATCTCCCTGCTTTAATTGATTTTCTGCATAAGCCCATTGAACTATTCAATACAATATCATCTCTAAAAAATAGGCTAAAACTACTGAAAATTGTGTTGTTTAGTTTAGCACGTCTTGTATGTCCTCCTTATATATGCAAAACATTTCGTTGTGCTTGGCGACCTAGTCTTTGTGTTTGTGGCTCAAAGTGCTATTTTTCAAGTGTATTTTCGATCTTTAGTACAATATAAGTATAGCGACAAGCTAATTACCAATTAAATTTTTGCATTCAAAAATTAAATAAAACAATCTCAGATTAAAATTTACATTTTCGCCAATGGTTTATATACATAAGATATAGAAATGTGTTTTTCAATATGTTTATTTACTACAGAGGTAATAGATATGCTCGACACTTTAATACATTTTGAGGGCGTTGCATTTATGGCAAAGGAAATTACTATAACGGCCAGCCCGATAATAAAATTTTATCGCCTGGCTTTTAAAAACAAAGAACGCGTGTTCTGTGTTGAGTTTTAGTTTTCAGTCATCATTGAGACACAATTTGGATCGGGTCGCGATACATAAAATCCGTTCGAGAATTAATTACGCCTTACGATAATAAATATTATTAACACTTTTTCCTACGTTTTATTCAATACTATTATTTTTATTTTTGTTTCCGAGGTGGTAAATAAGTTTATCGCACGCATCCACACAACCACGGAATATTGGTGACCCCGTGAACGTTTAAAAAGAATAGTGTCGATAATATACTTTTGCCAGAACAGTGAAAACGCAAGATAGTGCCAATAATAGTACTGCATGAGTGGATCGCGTATCAGTGAAAATTCCACCGTTCTGGGCCAGCGATCCAGAAATATGGTTCATACAAGTAGAAAACCAATTTGCACTAGCAAACATTACAAGTGACGCAAGAAAATTCAATTATACAGTTGCTAATCTAGAAACGGCATACATATCCGAAGTGAGAGACATCATTGTATCACCACCAGCTACAGACAGGTATGTAAAGTTAAAAACAGAATTAATTAAGAGACTCAGTGCATCACAACAACAAAAAATTAAGACTACTCGAGCATGAAAAATTAGGCGATCGAAGACCTTCTCAATGCTTACGACATTTACAGTCTTTAGCAGACACAACGGTACCAGATAATATTATAAGATATCTGTGGTTAGGTAGACTGCCATCCTCTACACAGGCTATTTTAGCTACCCAATCAAACGCTGATTTAGACACAGTTGCCGAGCTAGCAGATACAGTTTTCGAAGCCGTAGCTCCTAGAACACAAATTGCTCTTGAAAGCACCATCGGAAAATTAACAGACGAATTAGATGAAATGAAAATTCAGCTAGCTAACATCGCCACTGCTCAACCACAAACTAATACATACCGTCGTAACCGCAGCACCTCAAGACGAAGACCATACCATAGAAACAGAAGCCACAGCAGGGAACATAATAGTGACATATGTTGGTATCACTACCGTTTTCGTGATAGGGCTCAAAAGTGCACACCTTCGTACAAGCACCAGAAAAACACCACGGGCAATCCGTAAGTGCGGCATCCGATCCAAGCCCAAAGTCTCGCCGTCTTTTCGTAATAGACTTTGAAACTAAAAAACAATTTTTAATCGACACCGGGGCAGATTTGTGCGTGTTTCCCAGAAAATATCTACGGGGTGCGCGCGAAAAGACTACATATGAACTATACATGGCCAATGACACTGTGATCGCAACATACGGTTATGTTAACTTGACATTAAATATCGGATTAAGGCGTGATTTTACGTGGCGTTTCGTAGTAGCGGACATTTCAACGCCTATTATAGGAGCTCATTTTTTATCACATTTCGCTCTCCTAGTAGACATTGCTAACCAGTGCTTAATAGACAGCACTACAACTCTTCGAACGAAGGGACTCGTTAAATATTGTTCCGATAGCAGCGTAAAGACAACGCGGAAGTGTCGCGTTACCATATGCTGTTAGCTTAGTTTCCGGAAATCACGCGACCCGCCGGTATTCTGAAAGACATTCAACATCAAACCAAGCACCACATCGATACAACACCAGGTCCATCCGTTTTATCTAAGCCTCAACATTCAATCTTGCCTGACTCCTCGTTTTTGTTAGTGTAATTTTCTCAAAAGTTTACGATAACAGTTTGATTCCAGTACAGATTTTTCATGATACTAATATCTTTGTCATCTGTTCCTATATTTTTTAGCATCTGGGTTAATTCTACATGCTCTACTTTATCGAATGCCTTTTCGAAGTCCACAAAGCATGCAAATACATATTTTTTTTGATAGCGACATTTTTGTATTAAAATATGTAGTGCAAAATGACTTATGACATAAAATAATATTAGCTGTCTTTAGGTACTCTTTACATATACCTTTTTTAAAAGAATCATTAATTAGTGAGACTAGAAATTCAAACACATTTTTTGGGAGATTTAAGATTATGTGAATAGTGTCCAAATGGTTAAAACTATCCAAGCAGCTTGCCAAATAGCTGAAAAAGGGACAACCCTTTATATTTGCCTATATACTGTCTTTTATACAAATATCGACTAAAAAATTGTCAAAGTTAAAAAACCTTAAGCTCAAAAAGGCCACAATATCATCAGGATCGATAATTCCTAATTCAGCTCCACCAAATCTCCGACAGGCTGATACCTCAAAATTACAATTCGATGGCCATTCCTATTTCAGAAGCCAACGAGTAAACACCTGGCTTCTACTAATAGTATTTTTAATAAAAACTTGTCAGTTTAATGTGATTGTTTATCAAGTAAATATTGGTAAGTCGATATCACTTAAATACTTTCGACAACTAAAATTAGGCTAGTCATTTCTGGCCATACTTAATATTTTGGCATCCAAAATATTAAAATCAAATTATGGCATCATTGCAAACAGCTCAATCTACCTTCCTGCAGTAACCAAAATCACACAGAAAAAATCTATAACAGCAATATCATGTCCCAGCAGAACTCAAGCCATTGTTATGAACGCTATCCCAGATGTAGTGCTATTTGATTACATTAAGGCAATTGGCGAAATTGTTACCGCTAAAGAAATAACCTTTGCTTCACGTATTTCTAACCAGCGTATATATGCATCTATCTTTCTTCCGTATCTGTTGTAGATAATCTTCTAAAAAATAATCCCACTATTTCTGTTAGAAATCAAATAATATCTATTCGCAGACTTATTACACCTGCAAAGAGGCTACTACTTTCTAACGTGTATCCTTCGATCCCGAATGCATTCATAGAGCAAGCACTTAAAAATAAACTTGGATTACAACTTGCTTCCCCTATCTCGTTTATCCGATGTAGTTCACCGGAAGACGAATATGCTCACATCTTCTGTTTTCGAAGCTCAGTCTTTGTGATACCAGATAAAGAATACTTTGAGTTAAATACTTCAATTGTAATCTCATATGAAAATACAAATTATAGGATCTTTATTACTTCGGAAAAACTTGAATGCTTTTTATGTAAGCAATCTGGAAACACTTCAGACTACTGTCCTAACCCTCAAGAAATATTTAGCAATCTCTCTCCAAATACAACTTATAGCCAAATCACACTTGATCCTACTTCTAGTATATCTCCTCTTTCACCCTCCTCAAAAGAAGAAATCCATTCAAATAACTCACCTACTGACATAACAATCCCAAATGAACAGTCTCTAACACCAGTATCTGTCCCTTCTGGACAGATACTGTTGGATACTGTTGGATATTCTGTAATTACTGTACAACAGCCTATCGAACTCTCTAAAATTTATCCTTGGTGTAGTATCCACACTGGTGAACTGCTAGCTATCTCACATGCTTTTAAATATGCCCAACAATATGCCATATGCTCTATTCACTTTTCTCTATACACTCCATTAATGCTATATCCACCAACCATCCTATCGTCCAAGATATTCATGACACATATCGCTTCTTATAAACTAAAATATCACTGTCACTCTGATATGGGTACCATCCCATGTCGGTATTAGTTGAAACGAAAAAGCTGATTGCCTTGGCAAAAAAACCGCATCATCCACGGACACCATTATCAATGTACAAATTTGCAACGATCTCAAAGCTAGACTGAAGAAGTTTAATCTATCCACCTTGCAGATTCCTCTCTCTGGACTATGATTTTACCTCGACGACGGTGGGAGGGCCGAGTAACTGGTCTTGGTCCCTAATATTGTGAGGGGAGCACGACCGGTGAAACCAAGAACAGTCCAGCGTCCGGTGTCGTCGCACCGGGTGGTCGCCGGACTTCGCCACCGGACGCTAAAAGGCGCCGCAACTACTCCCAAATTGCGACGCCTTCCACACCTCTTTTTACCACCCCTACCGATTCCTTTTTTCCCGCACAGCAGGGGAGGCAGCAACTGCGCGAAAATTCCAGGTAGTCTGCAAAGCTCCCTAGGGGGGAGCAGTCAATCCCAGCTGCTCCGCCATATCCTTTTCCCTCTCATCTCCTCTCTTCCTCTTCCCCCTCTCTCTCATCTAACATTTACAAAGCGAGGGATTCCCTCCCCCTTCCCTGCTCCCAAATCTTTAATCCAACCTCAGGAGACAACCTGTCGCAGAAAAAAAAAACCGACGGAGAAAACCAGCGGAAAAAACCCGGAATCCAAGGTGTGAGACACCGTGCTGAAGGATGAATGGCCACACGACACGTGGTCGAGAATGGTTCCCTTGGGGCATCTGGCGACACCCCATTATAAATAGCCTTACTGCCGCAAGCGGGGCTCTGCGACAGCGGACAGGTCCCTTCCCTAGCTACTCGTGGGAACAGTATGAAAAAAACTTCCTTACTGCAAAAAACAGGTGGCGACCCGTCCGGTATAACGGGAAGATTCAGTAGGGAAAAAGGTGGCAGGGAAAGGACGTACTCTCTTCCTGATAGCCTTGATTTACCTAAGACTTCGGGGGCTAAGCGGAAACTTAGCTCGCCGAACCTAGATTCCAAACTATATAAAAAAAAGGAGAGTTCGGAATACTTATCCTTAATCGAAAGCATAGAGATGCAAGAAAAACTGACCGAAGACCTCTACAAATTAATTGGGGAGGTGCCTAATACTACTAATAAAATAAAAGATGTTGCCCAAAGACTAAAGAAGAATGTAGCAACCTTTAAAAGGGAACCTATTAGAAAGTGGTTGGAAAACTACAGATTCGAAGCGACAGAAAATATGCTCATTGATGCGGACGTACAGACTGAACCATGCGCGGTCCACACGACGTGTCAAATGACTAGCAAAATAATACAGACAGACCCAAGCCTGGCTGAGGGGATCACTACAAGTAAACCCCCAACCGTTGAGATTTCAACGCAGACTGACCCTTGGCATGGACCAGGGGTCAAGTCTGTTTCGAAATCAATAGATCATATAGATTCTCCCGAAACGTGGAATAAATATAAAGACTGGGAATGGCCAGAGAGCCTTTTCAAGAGATCCACTATCGTAGTTGGAAACCCTGTTAATGCCCCAGATACCCTCACTAAGGTGGTCCTGGTTGAGCCCTCCGATCCAAAGATGGAGAGGAGTGTTCAACGTTTATATAGAGATCGGTACCCTGAACTAGAGCAACTGGACGAAGATTTTGACGTCCTCGAAACTAGGACTTCCTTCCGGTCCAAGGTCTGAGCGGACTTGGTCAGGAAGGTAATCAAGGTTAAGAACGCGGCAGATGAACAGACACTCTGGGACAGGATGGTCCAAATTAAGGATGAGATAGGTAATGCAGGCAAAGTGGCGCTCCATCATGTGAGCTTTCTTTCGGTCCAAGACCTGAGGAAGATGTGTGAGTGCATCTTCCAACATACAAACACAACAGCGTACATTTATACCACTGCTACATCTATTAGTCGGCCTACATACGGCATGATTGTATCTAAAAAGGACACAACATATAAAGATCTTCTCACCACAGTCAAGACTGCTGTGAAAGTGGCGGGTGCCACAGACGTCATCCGTACCCTTAGGAGCACAAAGGATGGAAAACTGCTCATCACCATGGATAAGGACCAGGGTGCTCTGAAGCAAATTAAAGCTGCTCTAACGTACAAAAATAAGGGCATGACCACCCTGCAGCTGGGTGTGGAGAGGCTGGTGACTATCCATGTCAAAGGAATGAAGCTAGACACCACAGAAGATCAGCTAAAAGAAGCTATTATGGCGCAGTCTGGTTCATGGGATGAATCCTGGAAGGTCTCAGAAATGAGACCTTTCAGAGGCGATACGCAGGCAGCTTCAGTAATTTTGTCCAAGACAGAGTGGGTCCTGTTTTAACTGCGGTAAAACGGGACATGAATCTAAATCATGTCAGTCGACGGCTAGTTGCGTCCTTTGTGATGCACCTCACAGATGTGGCACCACGAACTGCCCTAAGACTGCACTTCAAACAGTTCGGAATTCTGAGAAGAATCAAGTCCAAGCACCATGAGCGGTGGAGCAATCGCCGGGCCCAGTTACGGAAGCCCCCTAGTTCCTAAGACCTAAAAAAAAATAAGACAAGGGTAGGATTTTGAAATGGCTGCACAAGGGACAAAAAGACTAAAGATACTCCAAGTAAACATCGGGAGGGCCAAAATGGCACACCAACTGATATATGCAAAAGCCCTCGAGATTGGAGCAGACCTACTTGTTGTCCCTGAGCCCAACAAAAACATTACTAAAAACAAAGGCTGGATAGCGGATATAAACGCAGATGTCGCTATATACATAATGAATAAGAAAGTATGCATAAATAAGATTGTCAAGAAAGAGGGGCACGTGTTAATTAAAATAGGAAGCCTGGCTATTATTGCCTGCTATATCTCTCCGAATATCAGCCTGATGCGCTACAAAGAACAGGTCGAGAATATCATAATGACATCACAAACATATCTGGATTTTATACTTGCTGGCGACGTGAACGCCAAATCAATCATATGGGGGTCTCCCAGAAATGACCATAGAGGGGAGATGTGGAATGATTGGATATTCGCAAATGACCTAGTAGTGCTAAACAATGGAAAACCAACATTTGTGAGAGGAGAGAGTCGAAGTCACATAGATATTACCCTTGTGAATGAAAGTTATGCCAGAAAGATTGCGGGCTGGGAGGTGTTGGAGGATAATCTCTACACTTTTCACAGATACATAGTCTTTGAAACTGGCATCAAGGTCTCGAAGATCGGCCGGAAAAAAGTAACCTTTAATAAAGAAGCCTATACGAGGCAGATAAGTAACCTACAAGAAGACGACACTACCGAATTACAAGATTTCGAACAGAAAATTATTAATGCATACACTTCAAGTAGCTCCACCGAGAACGTCACATATACAGTGCCATACTGGTGGAATGATGTAGCTGGTCCTGATGGTGTGCCTCCTGAGGCGATAAAGATCATCATAGAGAAAAATCCTGAGATGGTTCGGAGGATCTTCAATGAACTCCTCCAGAAGCAAATGTTTCCCATAATGATTAAACAGGCAAGACTGACGTTAATACTTAAACCGGGCAGGGATCCCGAGATTGCCAACTCATACAGGCCGATCTGCCTTCTAGACAGCCTGGGGAAATTTTATGAAAATCTTATTAAAAATCGCCTAGAAGACGAATTACAGATAAATGGAAGTATATCTGACAAACAGTACGGATTCAGGAAATCTAGATCATCCATCGATGCGGTAAAAGAAATAGTTGACACTGTAAAAAAGACGAGCAAGAAATGGGCCGCCCTCGTGATGTTTGATGTGAGAAACGCTTTCAACTCAGCTAACTGGGGTCACATTATCACCTCACTGGAAAAAGCAAATGTGTCAGATTATTTGATCAATATAATTAAGGACTACCTCAATGAAAGGTATGTACAAGTGGCAAAACATAAAGACCTGAAAACATCAGCAGGTGTACCGCAAGGATCCGTACTAGGACCAATGCTTTGGAACATTTTATATAATGAAATCCTAGAAATCGACTATGGAGCAGCGACCAAAGCTATTGCATACGCAGACGATTTAGCTCTACTCATTCAGTGTAACAATAACTTGGAGTTAGAAATGTTAGTCAACAGAAGCTGTAGAAAAGTCAAAAGATGGATGGTGAAACAAGATCTAGAGTTGGCAACAGAAAAAACAGAAATTCTGATCTTGAAAGGCCCTAGAGCCCGCCCAAACCTGGCTTTTGTAGTAGGTAGTACAAGTATAGAGCCTACGTACTGTGCTAAATATCTGGGCATCCAACTAGACACAGGTCTAAGATTTACAAAGCACCTGATGAAAGTAGTCCAAAGAGCAGAAGAGAGAACCGCGGCATTAATAAAAATTATGCCAAATATCGGCGGTCCAAGTGCCCTCAAAAGAAGAATGTACCTTCAGATTGTGCATTCTACCCTCTTATACGGCGCTCCCGTATGGTACGAAGCCTTGAGAATGGCTAAGTATAAAGAACTGCTTGCAAAGGCACAAATGAAGCCTCTACTAAAGGTAGCAAGCGCATACCGGACTACTTCTACGATTGCCCTACAGGTCATAACAGGTAAGCTCCCCATTCACCTCCTAGCTAAAGAAAGAGACACTTTATATAACAGAGAAAACGGTCATTTACCGGAAATAAAATCCGAAGTAAGATCACATATGCTCCAAATATGGCAAAATGAATGGGAGGCACAAACGGAGAAGGCACAATGGACCAACATGTTAATCCCTGATGTGGTAACTTGGTCTAAATGTAGGTTCAGAAGGTTAAATTATTTTTTTACACAATTTCTCACCGGCCATGGCTCCTTTAGGTCGTACATGTATAGAGTAAAGAAGACAACAAATGATTTGTGTATAGATTGTGGTGTCATAGACGACGCAGAACACTGCATTTTTGCTTGCACTACTTTCCAAAGAGAACGGAATAATCTAATATCAAGGCTAGGAGCGATAACGCCCAACAATCTGATACAGAAAGCGACGCAAAACAAAGAATCCTACGATGTTACTATCGACATAATTACGCAAATTATAAAGAAAAAGGAGACGCTAGAAAGAGCAAGACAGGAACAGGGTGGTTGAGGTAACAAATTACATAATACGCTGTCATGAGTTCTTTACAGCTCGGCTGCACGACGGAATAGACGGCACCTTTACAGCCAGATCTGTAATTATATTACGTACGTAGTTTTCACGACCTCATGCCTCTTTTAATTCACATTCCTTCCTTGTCAGGCTGAACACACCTGCACTTTTTATGAACCCATTATTTTTTTCCCCACAATACCGTCTCTGCATATCATTTTAAGTGGTTCTTATCGTTGTTAGGTAAGAACCCTTTTACAATTTTCTCCCAATTTTCAGACTGCACAAGGCATCTCAATGTTTCGTTCACCGATTGAACTCGTCCGGGGGTGCCTTGTCCGAAGAAGGGGTGGTTTTTAGTTGGTAGGCGACTGGTCAGGAGTGCACGTGGCGCATATAATCCATACTTTGGATGCTATGTCCTAGCATGTGCTCCTTTCCGGATCGAATCCAACAGTACTAGGGACATCTTCCCTAGTCGGTTTAGAACCTTTCCACCTCAGTCCAAAAAAAAAACCTTGCAGATTCACTGGAATAGAGTTACTTCAGCGCTGCATGAAATTAAACCTTCAGTGAACCTACTTACCTATCCCAATTTATTTTGATAAAATATGTCAATCATACGGAGATTGCGTATAGGACATACCCGTTTAAACTCATGGCTACCTGATGACATCATTTCCACAACCAAAATGTCAGCACTGCAATACGACTCTCCGAATCAGACATATACTTATCGAATGCCATTTTTATGTAAAAATACGCCAACAGCACGATATCAGTACTATCTTCAAAGAGGTCCTAAACAGCACACACCAAATCAACAAGGTTATCAAATTCTTCGAGAAACGTCAACTGCTAAACAAAATATAATCAGGAGTTGCGGTAGTTGGAGCTGGGAAAATTTTGACAGCATGGGAAAATTTTGACGTGTGAAGTCACAAGATTGCGGCTGACAGCTGTCAACTGTCATGTCAACTGTCATGTCAACTGTCATGTCAATGTCGTCTCCCAAACGTGAATATGGCGTCAATTCTTCTTCTTTCGTCTGTCGTCTCCCAAACGTGAAGATGGCGTAACTTCTTCTTCTTTTCATCTGTCATCCCTCAAACGTGAAAAAGGCGTTAATTCTTCTTCTTTTTCGTCTGTCATCCCTCAAACGTGAAGATGGCGTCAGTTCTTCTTTTTCGTCTGTCATCCCTCAAACGTGAAGAAGGCGTCATTTCTTCTTCTTTCGTCTATTAAGCTTACGTAACACATGTTCTCGAACCAATACGTATCTTCATGAGCGTGGGAATTTTCTTATCGGCGGCGTCCTTTGATGTTTTTCCGCCACCCCGCCCCTCCAAAGGGAACGAACCACTGACGTCACAAGGTGGCGGATGACAGCTGTCAACTGACAATTCTTCTTCTTTTTGTTAAGCAGTCTGAAGTTAGCGCTCTTCTTCTTCTTTTTCGCCTGTCATTTCTTCTTCTTTTCGTCTCTCAATTCTTCTTCGTTTCGTTTGACAATTCTTATAATATAATACAGGATGTATACGTAGACACAGAAAAAACATGGCGGCGCATCGCCAAAAGGACACTAAGTTTGTAACGTCTAAACGGCTCAACGCACAACAACGTGCAACGTGTCGATGGAAATGGGAGGTAACGAATATGTTAAGACAAAAAACAAACGCAAAGACAGTGCCAAAACAGTACTATATCGTATCTTCGTTGATAGTGATCCGATTGCAACGTATGAGGCGTCAAACTAAAGGTGAGAGGATAATGAATACGTCAAAACAAAAACAGACACAAAGACATTGCCTAAACAACAACGACGCTATATTAATATACTTAAAACATAGTTTTAACTCTTAAACATCAGCTAACAGATATCTAACGCGATCTAACATATAGCAGACGTATACCTGACGCTATCTAACGCATATCAGACGTATAGCAGACATATATCAGACGTATATCAGACGTACATCAGATGTATAGCAGACGTACAGCAGACGCATAGCAGACGTATAGCAGAAGCAATCTAACTGATTGTAACGGGATTTAATTAAGCATCAGATTTAAGTAATCTTTTTAATAACGTGACACACATTTGCGAAAATATATTATTTGGTTACGACATTGAAAATATCGTTGTAACGAGGACACACTCTGACCTAGTGAAATTTGCAATGTAATCAAAAGCTTATTAAATAATGTGTACAAATGACACAAGTAAAAAAACAATACTATATCAACAAACCCGCGTGAGTTAAATAGCTGGAAATCACGGGATTAGGGCATTATCATTATTGTTAAGAATGAAGAATCAAGAGAACGGTCTAAGTTAGTATTGTCAACGTCAATTGAGTACTATCTAGTATTGTACTTAGATAACTAATAAACTAAATCATGAGTATCTAGTGTGTTTTAAATAAATCTACCATACGAGACGATAAGTGAAGCATTATTTATTACATGGCGATCCTACCTTTTGAATTAGAAGTCTTCTGATCCGAAGAAACAAATAAAAATGGCAAATGGGGTAAAGTATCCATCACCATAATAGATGATATATGAAAGCCACTGTACCAGTTTCGAAATAGAAAATGCATCAGCAGGTAAGAAAATTCCCTCCAAATTCCGGACCAAACTCGCCAGGAGCCCCGCGACAGCAGCCCAGTTCATAATAATGGACAATAAATGGAAAAAATGGATAAATGGACAAAAGTGAATTAACAAAAACCATATATGAAATATATTATGTAAGTAAATTTTATTTTTTATCCCTTATATAAATTATGCAGTCTAACAGAAATTATTACTTAGTATTTGAATATAAGAATTTAACTAAGTCAAGTTCAGAATGTTGAGTACATAATTTTTTATTGATTTTAAAAGTACAGAAAATAATTTTTAAATTATCGCAAATAACTGTTTATATATCAAATTCTATTTTTTAATGAAAGAAATGTGCCATATAATTTTATTTACTAAAGGTATATTTTTAAAAATATTTATATTTGATCATGAAAATACACCGACAGATCGGAAATATTAAATTACGACGTTATTTACCATAGTATTTATATTTTGAATTTGCTTGGATGACAAATTCTTAAAATAATATAGACGAAGATATTGGATATGGCTTTATTTATCTATTTAGCTAAAATAAATTAGGATATTTAGAATTATTGTTACATTTATAAGGAAGAAAAACGAATTTAAAAGAACTTTTAAAGACAATTGACCATG
The DNA here is from genome assembly GCF_040954645.1 of Diabrotica undecimpunctata. Classification (NCBI taxonomy): domain Eukaryota; kingdom Metazoa; phylum Arthropoda; class Insecta; order Coleoptera; family Chrysomelidae; genus Diabrotica; species Diabrotica undecimpunctata. The sequence goes on along the minus strand of NC_092807.1, from coordinate 65,417,928 downwards.
GCGTCAGAAAAATTTTCATTATGTTGGAACAATTTCCAAGAAAATATGAGTTCAGGAATAAATTCATTATGGAAGAGTCAAGATTTTGTAGACGTAACGCTTTCAGCACAAGGAAAATGCATAAAAGCGCATAAAATGGTTCTTTCGGTTTGTAGCCCATATTTTAAAGAAATTCTTATGTCAAATCACTGTCAACATCCTATAGTAATTTTGACAAACGTGACTTACGAAGCACTAAGAGACTTACTACAATTTATATACCATGGAGAAGTACAAATTAGACAAGAAGATTTAAATACCTTCATTGAAACGGCCGAATCATTGCAAATACAAGGACTCACTGGAGATAGAAAAGTTTTAAATGATAATAACATTATGGAAATTTCGGATAGAGAATATACTGAAAATGTAAAAGATTTTAAACCAGTTTCTCTACCTGTGACAAAGAAACAACAACCTATAAAGAAGGAAGAACATAGCGACACAGAGCGAGAAATAAGTATGGCTCTTACAATCAACGAATTTTTAAATATCGCAAGCAAGGTGTTACCCAGCGAGTTTGATGGAAAAGCAGGTAAACTGCAGTCATTTTTAGATGCGCTAGAACTCCTTGAGAAAATAGCGATAGGACACGAGGAGACAGCGACAACATTAATAAAGACAAGATTAACCAATAAGGCCAGAAACGTTATAACTACAGAGGATACAATCGCAAGAATAGCAGAGGTACTGAAGAGAGAATTGAGAGGCGACAGTCCAAAGACGGTAATAGCTAAATTGGCGAAGAAAAGACAAGGACATAAAGATGCAGAGGTCTACGCATCTGAAGTTGAAAAATTAGCGGAACAGCTAAAAGTTGCATACGTAGCGGAAGGAATGTCATTGGAACTATTGAAAAAATACACATCAGAGGAAGTAGTAGCTACAATGAAACGCAACGTCAACACAGAAAAAGCTAAATTCATTTTGGAAGCATCTAACTTTTCAACCACAGAAGAGGTAATGTACAAATTTTTATCGATCGACGAGACAGAAGATAGCACACAAGGAAAAGTGTTAAATTACAGGAACAAATACGATTTTGATATGAGAAAAGAAAGTAAGAATACAATATATGGATATTATAAAAATAAATTCGAAGAAAGAAAATAATATAGAAACAAAAATTATAGAAATATAAGTGAATATGAAAGACATAATACGAGGATATATCGTAATAGAAACAGAGGAGATTGGCAATCATAACGAAGAACAAAGAATAATTAATGGGCACAGGTGAGATGCCACAGAAATAGAGGCACAGCAAGATCATATTACGCACCGCATGCGAATACGAATACAGTGACAGAAGTAGATTTTTGACAGGAATGTATCCAAACTGCATATGGTTCGACCTTAATGGTTGAAACCTACGTCGAGCAAGAGGCTGCTAAGAGGATAAGCTAGGGTGGTACTTGAATCCCAACCCGCTAAAAGTCCTCCGGCTCCAGCACGACAATACAGTAACTACAGAATGGATTAAAATTGCGGAACGAATTTTGAATAATGATTTTTTTTAATGAAGTAAATGGAAAAATTATTGAAAAGGAAGTTTGTCACAATGAAAGACGATTCCCTACAATTATTGTATTTATATGCAAGAGAAGAAAAGATGTTGAGTAAATTAAGTACGCACGAAGGCGAAAAATAATGAACAGATTATTTTGAAAAGTATATGTCAGTATTATTACATATTTGGAGAAATTAATTTCGAGATCGAACCGAAAAACAGAAGAAAAAGTTACAGTAATAGAGAAACCAGAAGTTGAGAAGGAATTTACAGTAGGATTAATAGATAAACCGATTAAAATTATGTTACCTATAGGAATCATAAATGTAAATAATCGAGAAATATAAATTAGATGTTTAATTCCGAAGATACAAAACCAGGAAAAAATTTTATATGGAAGAAACACGGCAAAGAGTAAAAAAGAGTCGAACAACTATTAAGCACAGTAAAAACTATCAATATTGGAAGAAAAAGGCCCATCGAAAAAAAATGCAAAATATGCAGATGTTTTATTTGTAAAAGACGAGAAACCAAACAAAAAACCATACCTTTAATATTTTATTACGATAGCAAACACAGTATTCGTTATAAAAACATTACATAATGACATTAGGTTAATAGTATGATATTTGATACAGTTGGAATGTACGTAGTAAGCAAGTCCATAAACTTGAAATAAGTGTAATATAACTGACCAGGTTAATTATTTTATTATTAAGATCCGTATGTTTAAAATTTTATTCACGATGCAAGAAGAACTAACAAGTATGGATTTTTTTTTGACAGAGAAGAAAAATCGATGAACAGATATATGTTCATGTTTTCTAAAAGAGGAAATCTTAGGACATAAATTTTCGAATAAACAGTATCCTACACCTACGCAGAATGCAAGAAAAATTTAATAAGCCCAAGATATATCTAATAAGCCCCGGTTATGGAATTCCCCGATTTATCGAAAAAAAACAAATTTATTTTAAGGATTTATGCTTCAGAAATAGCATTAGGAGACTTGTTGGGATTTTGGCTCACAAATGTGAGTGCAGAAGATTATAAAGAAAATGATAATAATGAAAAATGAGAATAAGAAGAGATGAAAAATAAGAATCAACCAATTCTTAATGAAATACGAAGAGAAAAATAATATATTTTTTAAGGAAAGTATAAAAGCTTGTATAGTACAAGATAAACATAATACAATCAATACATAATATAGTACAAGATAAGCAGATCAAGAAGAGTTATAATTAATGACTTCCACATGTTAGAGGAAGGATATGGAAGAATAAATATGATATATTAAGTACAGAAATATAAGTTAATACTAGTTGTGGAACGAATTACGAAGAAATGTTGAGAAATATGTGAAACGTGAAGAGATGCGACGACTGCCAAAGGCATAAGCACTAAATCATAAACAAGGAACCCATGAAAATGTACAAGGATGAAAATGGAAACAGATATATTGACGTACAATGCGAATTAAGCAACTACGTAGAAGAATATGTAATAGAAAATAAAATAAGCCAAAACAGTAGCCAAATCATTGGTAGAAAAATTTATCTTGAGGTATGGAGTACCCAGAAAAATAATAGCAGACCAAGGCACAGAGTTTATAGCTAGAATAATTAAGGAAACAATACTTTGCTACAATTAGAGTCAATGAATATACTCGTAATATATACATGTACTTTTGAATGCAAATAATATATAAAAATATATTTAAATGAATATAATGTGTAAATATAGTTTTAAGTTCGTACAATATATATTTAAAATGTGTATAACAAAAAGAAAAATGTTAGACTGTCTAGTAGTAGTTAAACAAAAGAAATAGGGATAAATGAATAAATGAATAAAACGACAAAACTTTATTGTAAGATGTCAAAGTTATTAATAGTGTATATGAAAAGTGAAAACAGAACTATTACTTGGTACCAAGAATTAATGCAAGAATTAATACAAGAATTAATATAAGATTTTATTATTGTAATTTTGATTTAATATGTAAATATTATTGTAAATATTATGTGCACATAATAAGATAATAGGGGGTAAGATATAATATGTAATCAACCACATAATAACATAATAGGGGGTAATATGTAGTATAATCTAAATGATTTAACGTTAAAAAAAACGTAGGTAAAATATTAAGCTAATCTAAGGCATAATAAAGGATAATAAACAGCATATTACAAGGGAACAATCATGGTAACTTTATAATATGCTGATGTTAGGTTAGGCGAGGTTACTAAATTGAAAAAAAAATTTTTAGATATAAGGAAATATGTACCAAAAATTTGTATATAATTCTATAAATATGTATATGTAAATACTGAATGTAAATAATGTATATATGTACAGTAATCAGTTGATGATGACACGAAAAATTTTCTTCTTTCGGAAGGGAAGAGTAAAAACAGTTCATGTAATTGATTGAAAACGAACAGCACTCAGAAAAATTTTCTTCTGAGGGATAGGGATGTAACGGGATTTAATTAAGCATCAGATTTAAGTAATCTTTTTAATAACGTGACACACATTTGCGAAAATATATTATTTGGTTACGACATTGAAAATATCGTTGTAACGAGGACACACTCTGACCTAGTGAAATTTGCAATGTAATCAAAAGCTTATTAAATAATGTGTACAAATGAAACAAGTAAAAAACAATAATATATCAACAAACCCACGTGAGTTAAATAGCTGGAAATCACGGGATTAGGGCATTATCATTATTGTTAAGAATGAAGAATCAAGAGAACGGTCTAAGTTAGTATTGTCAACGTCAACTGAGTACTATCTAGTATTGTACTTAGATAACTAATAAACTAAATCATGAGTATCTAGTGTGTTCTAAATAAATCTACCATACGAGACGATAAGTGAAGCATTATTTATTACATGATATCAGACGTATAGCAGTCGCGATCTAACTCATATCAGACGTATAGTGGACCTATACTAGATGCAAGCTGAGACAGAACAATCGCTAAAGAAAATCTGTCGAAAAAAACAAAATTTGTCAGTGTAAGAAATGAAAGAATCGTAAGAAATTATGTGCGTTAAACACAGAATAACGAAGGACATCACAACTACGATGGTATCGACACGTCCAAAGAATGGGCAACAACAGAATAACGAAAAGTATTATATTGGACACCACAGGAAATACGCGGGAAATGCAGGTCCTCAACTACTATACATAAATATATAAATCTCATCTGAGCAGTCATTACAAGTATTCTCCGAACGGTAACTACTATACGCAAGTCACCAATATGATTATTGATATACGATATACGATATCATTTTGTTGCATACTATGTTTTATCTACAACAATTACCATTTTAGAATGATAATCCGATATGTATATATAACATAACTTATGTTCAAATTAACTTACATGGTTTTATGTTATGTTACATGTTTTTATTATTTTCTCTTTATGTAAAATGTTAATTACATTATTTTGTAATGTACCTATATGATATTACCAATGACCATAGATATGACCATTAGTAATACCGTAGGTATTACTAATGACCATAGATGTCACATGCACGTTAATTTTAATAACAAAAAAATAGACGGCAATAAGCAAAAAGGTTTTAAGTTTCTTTTAGATAAAAATTATAATTCCTATTACAACCGGCATTTTTACGAGTCGCTATTCTACATCATGATGGAACAACGGAGACAATTTAAAAACAAGGATAACAATAAATACAGAGAGATAAACCACGAGATTAGAAAGACGATAAAGCAGGCAAAAGAAAAATACTTTGAAGAGCAATGCAAAGAGATCGAAGACCTCAAAATAAATATGATGTGTTTAACCTACACAAGAAAGTCAAAGAACTGGCAGGACTAAGAAAACAAAATCCCACTTGTGCAATTCTGGATAGACACGGTACTGCTATAACACATACGGACGAGAAAATACAAAGATGGGCAGAATATATCGATGAATTGTTCGATGATGAAAGAGGAGATCTGGAGCACATAGAACTTACGTCAGAAGAAATAGGTCCATATATTACAAAAGAAGAAATATTGCACGCATTAAAAACAATGAAGAGCGGGAAAGCCCTGGACCTGATATGCTTCCTATAGAAATCCTAAAAATTCTAGATGAGAAGCACATTGATGTTTTAGTGACACTCTTGAACCAAATTTATGTCTCATATGCTAAAGTTACTACTTAAAGTCATCCATAACCGAATATATCACAAACTGGACATAGACGTTAATAATACACAATTTGGTTTTCGCAAAGGCCTAGGAACACGTGAAGCTCTTTTTTCACTTAATATACTAATACAAAGATGCCTGGACGTCAATCAAGATATATACGCATGTTTTATTGACTATAATAAAGCATTCGATAAAGTACGACATGAACATTTAATGAATGTCCTGAAATCAAAGAAGATTGACTACAACGACCTCAGGATCATATCAAATTTATACTATAAACAGCGAGCAAAAGTACGTGTTAACGAACAGCTGTCAGAAGAAATTGAAATTAGATGTGGAGTAAGACAGGGATGCGTATTGTCGCCAATTCTTTTCAATGCCTACTCCGAAGAGGTCCTGAAAAAAGCTCTTGAGGGTGAAACAGCTCGAATAAAGGTAAATGGAGTTCCCATTAACAACATTAGATATGCGGACGACACTGTGATCTTAGCCGAAAACATTGAAGATCTTCAGAGACTGGTGACCAGAATAGCAGAGTATGGAAAAGAGTATGGTCTAACAATGAATGTCAAGAAGACGAAATTTATGAGAATATCGAAAACTCAAAGAAATAACGAGAATCTTCTAATAAACGAAACCAACGTCGAACAAGTGGACAAATATGCATACTTGGGAACAATGATTAACTCCACAAATGATTACAATCAGGAGATAAAAATAAAAATAGAAAAGGCTAGAGCAAATTTCAACAAAATGAGAAGAGTTCTATGTACCAGGGATTTAAAACTGGAACTAAGAGTTAGGTTGGCGAGGTGCTATGTTTTTTCGACTTTATTTTATGGAATGGAATCCTGGACCTTGAATGCGACATCAATGAAAAAACTGGAATCATTTGAGCTGTGGGTGTACAGAAGAATTCTGAAAATATCATGGACAGAACACGTCACAAACAAAGAGGTTCTGGGAAGGATAAACAAAGAAATGGAAATTTTAAATTCAATAAAAACAAGAAAATTGGAATATCTCGGACATATTACACGTGGAGAGAAATACACCTTGCTCCAACTGATTATGCAGGGAAAGATCCAAGGAAAGAGAAGCATAGGAAGGCGTAGAATGTCATGGCTGCGCAACCTGAGAGAGTGGTACGGATGTACATCAAATGAACTTTTCAGAGCAGCCGTCTCAAAAGTCCGAATAGCTATGATGATTGCCGACCTCCGCCGCGGAGATGGCACTTGAAGAAGATTCTACGTCATATACAGTTTGTTTCAAAAAGGTATGTCATAAATTAAATCACGCATTCGGGGACAAAAATAAATTGATTGAATCCAACTTGGAATCGGCTTATCAAATACTCCCAATTGTACTTGTGGCAAAATAGGCGATCTAACACATATTATATTAGAATGTGATTTACAAATTATTAATATAAACGAACTTTATAAAGAATTAATAAATTTTAAGTGTTGTTTTCCAACAAACCTTAATCTTTTAATATTTTCAAATAATATGGAAATTCTTAATTGCATTTACAAACATGTTAAACTATGTAAATATAAGTTGTAAATAGTATATAGGCATAATCTGTTAATATGGTTTGAAAAAAAAAACCAAAAAGTATACCACAAATTAAAAAGAAAACATAAAAGAATTAAGAAAATAGAAATAGAACAAAGAATAAAAAAATAAATCCAAAAAAGAACAAAAAAAAAAGCAAAAAACAAAAAAAACAAAAAAACAAAAAAGCAACAAAACAAAAAAAACAAGAAAATAATAAAAGAATAAAAAACAAAATAAAAATATATCAAAACAAAATTTATGTATCCATAAAAATATTAGATATATGTAGTACTAACATTGATAACTGATATCAAGAAAATTTTGACTATGAATCTGCAACCAATAGTAATTAAAATTCAGTCTATTTTAACAATAAACACAAACAAGTCTGGCTAATTGGCGCTGCCAAAGCCATTTTTCAGAAAAAAAAACTTACCTTAGTACAAAAGTGTACACAAAAAAAGTTACAGTCCTTTGAAGTTACAAAATAAAAATTGTTTTATTGCATTATCTCCTAAACTACTTTATTAAACTAAAAACTAAAACTAAACTAACTAAAAACAACAAAATCTAAGCGCACAGAAAAATTTTAAGGGGAGTGTGCAGCACTAAATCCCCCCAAACTTTTGAGTGCGTTCAAATCAAAGGAATTTTGTGGTATCATTAGTTTAACACATTATTTTTAACTTTTTTGCCTCTTATCACTTTTTAGAAAAACTAGTTTTTTCCTAGTTGGCCATAAAATTACAATTAGTTTCTACGGATACAATAATTACAAACAGTTCCATAAATAAGAGTCAATAATTTGAAGCTATCATTTATTGTGTGAATAAGATTAATATTAAAAATTTTGATATTACAGTGGCCTACACATTTCAGAAAATGGCAGATATGCATTTAACTTTGGGTAAGTTGGATCAGATTAAATTATGATTTCAATAAACTATCGGGAATATTGTAGGTGAATGTCAAGGAAATAGTGCAGCAGCCGCAAGGCGTTATGCAGTAAAATACCCCAATCGAAATACACCCGATAGACGATTATTTCTGACCATTGATCGTCGTTTACAGGAAACGGGTACATTCCAACCGCAAATTGCTGGCAATAGTGAGCGTCCAATAATGGATGCATCTGATGAAGACATTTTAAAAATAATTGAAGAAGTCCCTGAAATAAGTACAAGGGTAATAGCTGCTCAACTAAATGTTCCTCACGTAAGGATCTGGAGGCGTTTGAAGGATCAACTGCTTAAACCCTATCACTTAACAACGGTTCAAGAGTTATTGGTTGAAGATTATCCTAAAAGGATTGGATTTTGCGATTGGTTGTTAATGGAAACACTCGAAATGTTAATTTTATTAGAAATATTTTGTTTAGCGACGTGGCTACCTTCAGTAGAAATGGAATAACAAACCATCATAACGAGCACCTTTGGGCCGACAAACATCCTCACGCCAAAAAAACGACTCATCACCAAAGGACTTTCAAAGTTAATGTTTGGGCAGCAATTGTGGATAACAATCTAAGAGGCCCAGTATTTCTTCCCAACAATTTTAATGGTGATAATTATTTGCAGTTCTTGGCAAACGATTTACAAAAGTATTTGGAAGAAGTGAATATTGCAATAAGACAAAATATGTAGTTTCTACAAGATGGCGCTCCACCGCATTACAGTAATGAAGTCCGGGAATACCTTTGCAGGCAGTATCCTGGTCGGTGGATTGAAAGGGGTCGTGACACACCTATTTCTTGGCCACCCAGAAGTCCAGGTCTTAACCCCATGGACTTTTGCTTTTTGGCGGTTTATGAAAGAGAAAATGTATTGTGTAACAATAGAGGACGAACAACAATTGAGGGTTAGAACAATTGAATGGGGGTCATTTTGAACATTTATTGTAATATCATATTTATAGAGGTTATAGACATTTTTTGTACTTGCTAATTCATTTAAGCCATTATTACCAGCAACTTGCGGTTGGAAAGTACCCGTTTGCCGTAAACGACGATCAATGATCAGAAATAATCGTCTATCGGGTGTATTTCGATTGGGGTATTTTACTGCATAACGCCTTGCGGCTGCTGCACTATTTCCTTGACATTCACCTACGATATTCCCGATAGTTTATTGAAATCATAATTTAATCTGATCCAACTTACCCAAAGTTAAATGCATATCTGCCATTTTCTGAAATGTGTAGGCTACTGTAATATCAAAATTTTTAATATTAATCTTATTCACACAATAAATGATAGCTTCAAATTATTGACTCTTATTTATGGAACTGTTTGTAATTATTTTATCCGTAGAAACTTATTGTAATTTTATAGCCAACAAAAAGTTTTAACAATAATGTGTTAAACTAATGATGCCACAAAATTCATTTGCTTTGAACGTACTCAAAAGTTTGGGGGTTTTAGAGCCGCACAACCCCTTAAAATTTTCTGTGCGCTTAGATTTTGTTGTTTTTTTTTTGTATGAAAAATGCTTTCAGAACAAGAAAGTAACGTGTCCATTTTTATTACAAAATGTCAAGTAGTTTAGCAGATAATGCAAATAAAAACAATTTTTATTTTGTAACTTCAAAGGGCTGTAACTTTTTTTGTGTACACTTTTGTACTAAGGTAAGTTGGATTCAATCAATTTATTTTTGTCCCCGGAATGCGTGACATACCTTTTTGAAACGCCCCGTATTTTTAAAAAAATTACTATAAGTACTTACTAAGTTTGTAATTTTTGTTTAATTTCTCTTTAGATTTGTTTAGGTTTACATGTTGGTGAAATCCTATTTTGAATAAAAATCATTAAAATTTATTTATTAGTTTACGTTTATAACAAGAATTATTATTAAAAATAAGACAAATATGCATTCCAAAATGCATTTGGAAATAATTTAAATATAGGTATATTTTCTTTTCGCTCTTTTGCAAAATTTTATTATTTTGCGTTACCAAAGTTTAGAACTCAATGTGAATGTATATTTCAATTGCCTCTGAATATTTTAATATTTATTAATTTGTGTGATAGACTTGTTTTTTCAAATCTCGATTTTTAAAATTACCCAGATTAGGGATAAAATGAAAATTAAAAGAGAAGTCTTAAGAGAACGGAAGAATTAAATAGTTATTTTTTTAATGTTAATAAAAATTATCATACGTACCCAGTTAATTAGCTGATTTATGGTTAGGGCACACATTATGCTTACTATTAGAGACACTATACCAATGCATCCCTTTGCAAGTCTGTTTATTTGATAGAGCATTCTAAAACGTAATAATATTATAATACGTTATAATTAAAAGCCTATATATATATATATATATATATATATATATATATATATATATATATATATATATATATAATATATATATATATATATATATATATATATATATATATATATATATATATATATATATATATATATATATATATATATATATATATATATATATATATATATAACTGGAGGAGTGCTGCAAAGAAAAAAAATGCTTGGTGAGAGCTCATGGTAACGGCAGGGCTTGATTTGGTCTGTAGCGCCATAGGTGAGAGAGATTAGACTATTTAAAACACAGTCTAATATTTTTAGATAACTAAAATTTGTTCAGGAATGTAGCTAGCGAGAATCAAAACTTATTCAAATTTGTGCTATTAGGTTGTCCTAAAAATTAATATTTGTAACAACAAATCTTATACTTGCCTAATGATACATGTATGATATTTAATCCATTTATTTAATCTTCTTCGTTGCTCTTCTTTATCATCTGTCTCGAAAATATTGTTAAACATACTTATTAATTGCTGAATATGGTTGGTTAGGTGTTGGGAAACTTCCCAAACTAATATATTTCCTGATTCAACTAAAACAAAGTATTTTAAAAATTAGTTTAATAGTTGAGTTTAATTAATGCTGTTATCATTCATTAGTGTCTTGTTTAAGAAATAACTTAAGCTTAATGATAGGACGTCAAATAGTTAGGTGGTCCTGCGACAGGGGTTAGGTGGTCCTGCGATAAAAACTCATCGATTTTGAAATGATCTGTTTATATGATTCCGGCAGTTCAAAGACATTTATCAGTTGCGTGCATATCAGTTTTAAGGTAATTTTTGAGGTTTTTTACGAACATTTATAAACATTTACTAAATTATGTAAAATCTATTTAAAAAATAAAAGGTATATGTACTTGATGTTAGACAAAATGGTCAGTTAAAAAGAATATACGGAAATAAAATGAAAATTTAAACAAACGTAAAAGTTGTTAAGTAGAATAAATATTACGGATAGAGTAAATATTGCGGATGGACTAAACTTCTTTTATAATGAAAACCACTTTCTTTTGGATGGGATTTTCTTTGTAATTTTTGTTGATCACTTTTGCTGCTAAATTCTTTTAATACATAGTTTAGGCGATTTTCATTGTTATTAGGTATTGGAGTAAGTTTTTCGTATTTTTGATAATGACTTTTTAAATTAGGGTTGTTAGCTGTAATCCTAACTTCTTTGAAAAAGAACTTTTTTACTTAAGTATTTATGGGATAAAAAAGAATTAATCTCTATAATACCAAGCCGTGAGGCGTACATTTGATGTTTCCAATTCTGTGTGATCCAAACTTGTATCAATGCTAAACCTAACTGCCTTATAGGGTTGTGGATATCAATCAGTGTAAAGGATATCGTAAGGATCATAATTGCCCCTTCCATACTAGAAAAAAATTGATTTATCTACACATGATTTATATCATTCCATTTAATATGAAGCATGTCCACAAAAGATTTGATGGGATTCCACTTGTTCTTATTTTCAATATTTTCTACGGAAAATCCATGTAACCCATATCAAATCTTTTGCCAAAGGCTGGAGCAGGTTCCTCATCTTTCACAGACCAGTATATCTTCTACCATGTAGTATATTAGTAATCATAGCGTAAGTCATACAGGCATTTTAAAAAAGTCACTTTTGGGACATTGCTTTTTGGTTGGATCTAAATTTTTATTTGTTGCTTCCAGTGCGAACAGTGTGGACATATTTTCTATGGGAAAAACTTAACAGAAAAAAATCTAATTCTGTTATGTTCTGAACTTGTTTGTTAGTATTTAATTTTAGCTTATATTTAGTGTTATTATACTGATCTATTCTTTTTGCATTCCACAAATTCCAAGTCGTATCGTGGGCAGTTACTCTGTTATTGTCAAAAATAATGTTACCTTGGGTCACATTATCAGCATACTTTTTTAAAGGCGTACTACCAGAAGGACAAAATAAGACATTTGTTCTGCCGGAAGCCCTACTGGATGTTCTATCATTAGAGATTTTTTTCTAAACCAAAATAGAAACACTATTTTAAAATTCTTAAAAATATCTGGAATGAATGGTCTCGTTTCTTCGAAATCGATGATCAATCTAGGGATTATGTAAAGAAAATATTGCGCATCATCTGTAATAGAAAATTAAAAATCGTGTTTGTACAAAATAATTTTCGAAACTTTAAACCAATATTTGATTTATATAAAAATTCAAATAAATTATGTCTAATATTTCTGTTTTCATGCTAACAATATGTTACCATTTTAAAATTAATATACTTGTGTGAATAACCTGCGATTGGTTGGCCTAGAAGTTCACAAATTGTGGACTGTTAAAATATTGTTAAGAATAAAATTACACAAACACATGGGTGGGGCCTTTGGTACTAGCTCCGCGTACCAAATAAAAAATTTCGAAAAAAAATGAAATAAATGTTTTTAAACTATTTATCCGTTATGCATTTCTATAATAGTGGCGTTTACTCTTTCTATACAATTGCAATATTCAAGATTTTTCAGTAACAAGCATATCAAAATGCTCAACAAACATTTTTCGCATTTTGATTTTATTTTTAGTTTACAACGAAATACGAAAAGTTAACCCAAAAGTAAATATTTCATTTTAAAGTAAGAATAGCATTGTAGCAAGCAGCACAAAAAATTTTTTTAAAAAACAAGTCCATTCAGAAAATATCAGTAGTTAATTTCGGTCAGCACAAATCGTACAGCATGCTGTTAGAATGTATCCTGGTAATTTATTTAAATGAAATTTATTTTTAACTTACTGAAATAATAATGAAAGAGATGTAGATACTTGTTTCAAACGACTAGGTATAAATAATAAAATCAATTGTATGCACTAATGTCTAATAGTTCATTTTGTATAAAAACAATTTTTCCAACCTCACATCTAAACGATAATATACGATTTGACATACTGTACTAAATTTATGGCACCTACACAGGTAATTTTCTATGAATATTGTTGTACATAATATATTATGACAAATACAATTATTAAAAAAATTACACATTCGGTCGTATGAGGCCTACTAGTGCCGATATATTTCGAGTTCGGTGTATCTTTTTATTCAAAATTTGCAGAAAAATTATCTTTTGATAAGTAGAAAAGGTATAGAAAGTTTCAATGTTATCAATCAATAAAAAATTACAAAGTTTGGATTGTACTTTCATATGGATTACGTAAGACATGCCTCATCCGTTATATGGAAGTTAAAGTTTAAAATTGTTTAATTTTTATGATTTTCAGCTTGGAGATACTCGTTGGTCTAACCATATACGGTGATAGCAATCGCATAAACTTCTGTGCAGAATAGTTGCGATATCCATTTGTCAGAAGTTAATATTCTTTGCTTATATAAAAGGAACTAGTAAAGGATTACATCGATCCCTAGTCAGCACATCAATAAACTTTTATTTCATCAAGTGAATCGGACATGAAAATACAAATAATTTTAAAGAAAGTTTGTCATAAAAACATGATATATGAAAATAAATTTAGAACATCTAAGCAACCAGAAAAAATTGCTAGGAGAATAGTAAATAACACAGGATTACATAGATGATATGAAGGAATTTCCTACTAGAACTAGGAAGCCTATGAAAAGAAAAACGAATACAAATATTTGCAGTCAAAATGTAACAAAAAAAGAGAATGGGTAGAGAGACCACATTGCATCAAAAAGAAAATTTTAAAAAATCCTTATCAACTAACTCGTAGACGGTGAAGCGATCAAAGTTCACATAAAGAAAGGCTTAAAATAGTTCAAAATTACTTTAACTTGGATTCTTTTAAAAAGCAAAGCTGCTTAATTAATAGTAACACCGAAAAATATTTGGAAAAAATGTACCTCTGTACAAAATTTAAAACGGATTAGCGCAATTTTATTTTTTTGACCAGAAGTGATGGCAAACTTCAAGTTTGCAAAAAAATGTTTATCAATACTTTTGGCCGATTCAAAAGTGTGGTGCATATTACTATGAAGAAAAGGAGAGAAGGAAATGTTAATTGCACTGATAACACAAAAAACATGTCAAAAAAATAACCATTAGGAAATCACACGGAAAAGTTTCCAGTGAAGGCTTCCTATTTGTTCCGTGTAAATATTCAAAGACAATACCTATACCCAGATTTAAACATAAGCGTAGTCTACAAAATATATAGATTTTTTTACTAATAATAGCATGAACCACGTTGAGTTATTAGCTGTACTAAAATTAATAAATAAAGTCCTACCAGAGATCTAAGAGAGTCATTAATATTTATTATCGACTGTTATCGATAAGTGTCTACCGCAAGGCAGCGGGGGATCGACTCTGGACAGGATCGTACTTTTATTTTCGATTTGCCTTACTTATTCGATTGTTAGGTGTGTTTAAAAACCGGTCCTTATCATTGTCTACTAAAGTTATAATAGTTGCAAAAATATTTACATACACTAAATTCATATATTTACAAAACTTTATTATTTCTAAATAGAGTACAAAAAGAACAGCGGCAAAAATATTTTAGAAAATTATTTTCAAAATTAAAGTGTGTCTAAATGCTGGTTTTAATAACGTATACATAAAAACTTTACCATTTATAAATACAATTTAAAAAGTACTTACATTTAAAAAAAATTACATGGAAAAGTCAGTTACACTATTACTGCCGTTATCTAGATCTATAATAATTGTTTATTTGAGCAACCTATCTGTATTTAAATAAGATCTTTTCATCTTTAGAACATGGGCAACACTATTTTTTCAGCTGTCATTGGCTATTTTCAACATTTCTAATTCAATAGACGAACCACACATGAATTTAGGGAGTGCGAAACATTACTTCTCCTTAACGATGCTTTTAGCTCATGCCATATAATGTGTTCAATCGCATTGAACATGCAATAGTAAGGAGGAAGTCTTCATACTGTATGACCCATTTCTACCGCCAAACTGTTGCAATAATATTGTTTTCAAATGGAAAATGATTTTAAAGTTTCAAGTAATTGTTTTTAGGAAAATTATCTTCATAATACATATCATTTTCCAGCATCTATTCCTGGATTCTAAGTTTGGCGTCATTAGAACATGGAACTTTATTTAGCCTACGACTGTGGTAGCTGGAATTGTCCATAACAATGAGTTAGACTGTTTTTTGGTATATTTGGCAATAACTTCGTTGAAAACCAGTTTTCAAATAATTCTAACGTGGTGTCATTATGATAGTTGACAAAAGAGTCCTTAATGTTTTTGCATGACAAGGCTAAAGCATTAGGTATAAAACCATTTTTTGTTCCTGTATGGATAGTACGTTTTCCGGTGATGGTCCGTTTATTAGCCACGCCAATTTGAGACATATGTTTATAAAACAAACTTATATATTACTACTAACCTTTTAAATATATCATATTAGTGTGTAATAATTTATTTTTATTAGAACACTGGATTATAATGAAATAGTGGTTGATATTCTTCTTCTTCTGTTTTTTATGGCTTCGCTGCGAGGCGATTCGCCAGCGCAATTTGTTGGCGACCGTGATGTAATCTGGTTCTAAACCATATAAGGACCGCTGACATTTGCGTAAGTTGGTAGTAGTTTTTTCTGAATTTTTAAATTTGAGGTTAGGTAGTTATAAACATATATTGTAAACAAATGGTAATTGAAGGGTTACATATTACACAATAAACAGGACGCCACGAAGGAGAAACTGAAAGGCAAAAACATTGAATTAAAGTTGAGCATCGTAAATTACAAATTAATTTTATTATAGTCAACAAACTGTAAAATTTCACTGACTGATTTTTCATTAGGGGATATTAAAATTGTGTCTATTGACATTGGTGTTTGGAATTTCATTAAAATAAAAATTGAATATGAATAATTAAAATTAAAATAATAAACAGTCCGGCATTCACATGCCGGACTGTCTATTATTTTATTTTAAAAAGATATTGTTTAGTTAAGCAATGACCTGTTCTCATTCTTATTATTGTGGTGATATATCTTCTGTTTTTAAATGTTAGGGTTGAGAACCATACCTTAAAGAAGAAAGAGGTTTGGATTCTCGTATATTCATAGTTTTCCTTCCGCAGTATTGCTCCCCAATTGATTTTAAATTTATCAATAATTTTTTCCTTTATGGTGTTTAGAATATCTTGGGAATCTGATAACATAGCTAAGGGAATATTCAATTTTGTTTATATTTTGGCTAGTAAGTCAGCTTCTACATTACCAGGAATATCAGAATGACCTGGAATCCATGAGAATAAAATGTCAAAACCCTTCTTAATTGCTGATGAGATGAGATTTTTTGTTTTGAGGGAGATTAAGTCATCAGAGGCTGAGATTATAGGATTTTTAATTTTAGTTATTGCATTTAGAGAATGAGAGAAGACAAGAACATTAACAAGATATTAAAATTTTAATTGCTTGGAAAAATTGCCACATTTTCGTTTTTTGTTATAGATATCTCACCAGGAAGCCTAGAAGAAAACTTGAAGTTAATGTTGGATATATTGATTCCAAATCCTATTCTCCCCTTATTTTTTGAAGCGTCAGTATATCTCTCTTCTACGGCACTACAGCCCAAAATGAGCCTTGGCCTCCTTTATTTTTTGCCTCCACCCTTGTCTGTCTGTGGCTGCTCTTCTCCATACACGGACTCCTAAAAGTGCTTGTGCGTCGCTGCTTACTGTGTCTTCCCAGCGCTTTCTTGGCTTTCCAACTGGTCTCTTTCCCTGCATTCTGGCGTTCAGTGCTCGTTTTGGTAGCCTATCCTCTCCCATTCGTATCACATGTCCGGCCCATTGCAATCTTTGTATTCTAATGAAGTCTGACAGGGGTGTTTCCTTATACAGTTGATAGAGCTCGTTGTTAGTATATACAAAGGAGAAATCCCTATTGTATTTTTGGGTGATTATTGAAAATTTTTGATTGGTTGCTGATTCATTTTTCTTAATATTACAGTTTAAGTCTGCATTGGGTTGATGAGTATGTTAAAATCTTAGTCATAACAAGGAAATTTTATTTTGATAAGGGAGAAAATGTTCAAAAGCCGTAACAAGGAGAGGTACGAGGTTTTTCTTGTGAAAAATTGATTTATTTATGATTGTTCTACGTATATTAAGAAGTGTCACTATTACTGGATGACTGTTGACTTTAATAATTTTAGATATGTTTAGCGACTAGTATTAGGCTTCTATGTTCTAGGTCAATCTGAGCAGATTCAGCTAAGATTGCCATGCGCAGAGTAGACTTCATGCACCCCAGGCAGATTCTGGGCCCTTCGAAAAATACTTTATTTAGGCAATTGCTGCATTTCTGCGTTATTGGGCTGAATAAAAATGAACCGTAATCCATATGAGACCTAATTAAAGCATTAAAGATCATAATTAGGGTTTTAGGATCTGCACCCCACCAAACTCCACATAATGCTCTCAATATGTTGATGTTTTTCTTTGCTTTAAGTACAATTTTATCAAAGTGAGAGTCCCATTTCAAGTTTTTATGAAAATTGATGCCCAAGAATTTAGCCTAATTTTAAAAGGGAATGTTATTGTTATTATTAAGAAAGATTAACGGAAGGTTTGTTTTGTATTGTCCTTTTGTGAACCACACACTGCTTCACATTTATCAATTAAAATAGACGATGATCTTATCATATCATGAATGTCTTGACCTCTAATGTACAAAAATAAATTATCTGCATACCCACATATTTTCACTTCGTTAGAGAATAAGTAGAAAAGGTCATGAATGTATATGTTAAAAAGAGTAGTGCTTAAGGGAGAACCTTGAGGGAGCCCCTTGGAAGCTTAATATGATCTCAAGAAATTTCCGTCATCAGATCTCGAATATAAGAGTCTGTTTTGTAGGATTTTAAGGATAATGTTGTTTAGAGCCATGGGAATGTTTAGATTTTTGAGTTTATTATAAGGGCTGTATATTTCTACATTGTCATAGGCTGATTTAATATCTAGAAAAATGGCTAATACCGTTTGAGAATATTCAAAGGCTTCTAAAATCGTAGAGTGTAAAAGAGCTAAGTTATCATATGTTCCTCTACCTTTCCTGAAACATTAAATTGAATAATTTTAAATATTGAATTGTGTTCCATAAACGAATCCAGACGATTTTTTATTATCATTTCGAAAGTTTTAAGTACACAGGATGATAAGACTATTGGTCTAAAGCTTTCAGACAAAATAGGATATTTTTGATAGCTTTATGATATTAATTATGTTAAATTTTCTCCATTCCAACGGAATAGGACCCCTATTCAAACAAATGTTGTATATTCTTAACAGTTTGTCCTTGGCTGCAAGTGGGAGGTTTCTTAGCATTAAATAGGATATGTCATCGATACCTGGCGCAGAATCTTTTTTATTATTTAATGCCAAATTATATTCATGAATTTAAAAGGGAGCAACTTCTTGGTTATCGTACGACATGTTAAAATTAGGGTCTATGTTTACTGAAGACATCTTGTCTAATATTTCTAGTTTAATGTTATCTGGGGGGCTATAAAAAACTGGATTATTGCGATAATTGAATTTTTTTTTAATTTTATTCCAAACGTAAGTAATATTGGATCATCTGTTTAAAGATTCACAAAAATTTTTAAATTTGTATTTCTTTTTTGCTTTTAAGTTCCTCCTCGTCATAGCGATTATGCGTTTTGTTTCGATGAAATTTTCTATAGAGGGGGATTTATTAAAATGAGAGATTGCTTATTTTCGTGTTTTGATCCATAAGGAAAACTGTTCGTCCCACCATGGATTACTGGGATTGCCCTGTACCCCATAATTTTTAAAAGGAATTGCTTTATCTGCAGCTGTGTTTATGACTGTAAGGAAATCTTTATAGTTTTTGATTTCTGACAGGTTTTGCTTGTTTAAAAGTATGCGCTTGTAATAGGTGTTCCAATCAGCGTTTTTAGTATTTCTTGTTTTGTATGGATTCTGTAGGATCCTTTCTGTTTTGTTAACATTTGCTATATTTAAATTAAGGTAGGTAGAAAAGTGGTTACTGTAACCGCAGTCTTGGATAACTCCCCCCTCAGAAGACAAAGACACACTGTTGCTCACAATTGCTAGATCTATTGCCCTGATATTCTTATTAGAGTCTTGAAATAATGTTTCTGAGCCATCATTCAACACTGTAAAGTCAGTATCAAAGGAAAAATCAAAAATTATTTTACCACCTTTATTGCATACCCCTTTATCCCATGCAGGATGGTGTGACCTTAAATCCCCCATAATGATTAGATTATTTAAGGGTATAACTTCTACCATATCAGTCAGTAAAGTAGCAGTGATTGCGTTATTAGAGCTGGAATATATAAGGTATAGGTTACAGATACTAATTATTACATATTGCACTAAAGCTGAACTTTTTGATTGTCGAAAACCTTATGGATTTCGTAATACATGTTGCCACCCCACCAAAACCATCATCCCGGTCTTGTCGGATAGAAGGTATCCGATAGTCGGTAGAAATTTAAAGAAAATCTGGCATCATGCTTAAGCTATGTTTCATTGATGAAAATGATATCTGGATCTATTTCGGATATTAGATTAATCAGGTTATCCCTATTAGCATTAATACTTCTGATATTCCATTGTATTATTTTTAGCTTTGGATTGAGACATTGTGGTGTGTGGGAAGTTAGTACGTGTCAAAGCCTGAGATTGAATCTTGGTCCATATAGTCCAAGTTTGTGTGGGATAATATGCTTTTAAGAATATTTAAATTATCTATTGTTGCATTATTGATAAAATGTAGACAAGCGTTTCTGGTATTATATAAAGGATCTGAATCAGAATTTTGGATATGTTGCAATGAACTGGAATGGCAGGCTAAGATTTGTTGAGAGTTAAAAGAAGATTTTTCTGGTATGTTTGTGTTATGGGATATTGAGGGTTGTTGTTGAGAGAGAGAGAGAGAGAGAGAGAGAGAGTATGACAATTTTTTAGGTCGTGAATTGGGGAAAAGAAGGTTTTCTTCATGCGCTTTTTTGTTGTATTCTTTTTGAATGACTCTTCTTTTGCTGTTCGAATTAGAGACCACCTGTTGAAATGAACTATTTGTAGTGGAGGATTTAAAGTTATGAGTTCTTCTTTGGGAGGGCATGACAGAGTCGTTAATGCTAGCATTAGTGTTTTGATTGTCATTGAACTTTCTGTTCCTAAGAGCTGGGAAGTCACTTGCATACATGACAAATTTATCTTTTTCTACGTATATTTTTGGAATAGCTTCATTTGCATCGTAAAAAGTCATGTTTTTTAAAGCCATTAACTCTTTGACATTTTTTTGCCTGGCAAAGACAAGACTTCTGGGCAATTCTTGTCTGTGGCTTTATGTGGTCCCTTCACATACTTGGGAATGTGCAAGTTCACCGCAGTTAATGCAGCGATATTTACTTTAACAATTTGTTTTCGTATGACCGAATCTTAGACAGTTAAAACACTGTGTAACTGGTGCAATATAAACATTAACTAATTTAGGCATGCCGTGAAAGTTAACTATTTTAATCATTATCACACCTTTAAAAATGAAAAGCGCTGTGCCTGTTGGTTAATAAGTAACTGTGTCATTTTTGTATACTTTTCTATTAAGTCTTTTAACATTTAATATTTCAAAATCAGTACCCGTACTACAACATTCTAATAATTCCTTATCACCAATCTCTATGTCTATTTGTATCTCTATGCCTTTACAAGTATGTAGTTATAAAATTAAAAGGAATATAAATCTTATATCCCTTGTCTAGTAGAGTTTTATTATTTAAAAATTCGTTTGCTGATGTGAAATTATTAAATTCATTTATTCATCGCAATCCTATTTAAGCCCATAATATATTGTTACGTAAAAATATGAGTCATATTAAAAACCTGTAAACATCTTGTTCACTTATGTTTTAGATTTTACGAGACCCTTCGATTAGCTGGCAGAAATTTACCTGAACCGGTCGAGACGATGACCCGGATTTACCTTCTGGACGAGCCGATGTGAAAATACCAGTTTACCGCTAGTCGAGAGGGCTGTCGATGTTTCTAGCTTAACGGTACTGGCATATAAAACAGGAGCTTTCATGGAAGGGAACAGTCAGTTAATTTTGAAGAAGATTCGCGGTCGCGATTTTAATTGTTACGTTCGTCTATATATATTATGTATGATTAGTTAAATAAATTGATATAAATTATCGTGCTTTTTAATAAATTAAAATAAGAACAAGATAATAAATTAGTAAAGAATTCATAAATAAAATCGAACAAAATATAAATAATTATAAATAAATAAAAGACTTTACAATATATTATTTGTTTAATGTCCTTTAAATTTAAGTTAAAGATATCACGAGCAATTCTAATTCCATTAAAAGAATCTACTTTGGTATCAGGTATATTTGTCGATTCTAGCTATACAAAAAAGGGCCATTGTCTTTTTTAGAGTAAACATTGATAATTTTTTGTTCCTGTGTTTTATCATTCTGAGAAGGACAGTGGACCTTAGATATATTATACTCGGTTCGCTATTCCCAGTCCGAACTGTCTAGTGAATTTAGTAATTATTTTTTTGCGAAGTTAGTTACTTTTTGACAGACTAAATGTGGCTGGAAATTACTGTACAACCAAGCACACGTACTCATAGCCAATATTAATAGTAAACAAACTAAATAGTAAATAAAATAGAACTTTGCGAATTACCGACAATAAATATTTATTTTTCTGCACCATATAATAAATATTTATGTTAGATTATAACAACTAAAATATATTTTTTAAATATATACTACCCAAAATTTGATGTGTTTAGTATACACTTCCACTATTTAGAATAATTCTTCTTTTTTTAAACAAAGTAGTATGCAATAGTAGGATACTTTAGCTATTAATACTGAGAAGTAGGAATTGTTGTGTTGTAGGTTTCCGACAATGAATCTGTCAAAATAAGCCCGAGCTAAGCGAATGGAGTTTATTATTTATATTTAATGTGGAATCTAAATTCTGTTATCAGCTGGCTTATGGGGGGACGTACCCGCCTCTTCGTTATTCAAAATCCGAAAAGCCAGTCAGAGCCAATTTTATCATAAACAATAATATGTAAAAAGAAAAATAAAAATGTATCAAAATAAGCCTTATTACGATTTTTTGCATTGAAGTTTGACAGCGACTGTGCGAGGTTGCCAATTTTTGTGGTAGGTTTGTTTCAGTTTTAAATGGTATGTAATTAAACAATTCAAAGTATCTTTTGATGAAATTTATAAATTGTCAAAACAAGTTTAATTTATGTTTTGCTTTTAATCCTTAAAAATGGAAGTGCATTCTGTTATTGATATAATGAATATTACACAAAAAAGCGATACGGAATTAATTCAATATTTGCAAAATATTGGATTTATTAAAGAACAATTTAAACGTAAAGTTAGACAATGTCGACGTCTATGTGTAGTGACAAAAAAATGGATATAAATTAAAAAATGGTTTTTAGTGCGGTAAATGCAAAAAAATCTATTGCATATGTACAGGTACATTTTTTGAAGGATTGAGAGTACCAGTCAGAACTTTATTCTATGTAATGTGGTTTTGGGCAGGTCAGATACCAGTTAAAAGTGGCGCAGAATTAATAAATTTGGAAATACAGGCTGTCATACAGGTATATCGGTATTTGCGAGATGTGGTTTATTGGAAACTTTTACAAGAGGAAGAACCATTTTTATTAGGTAAAATAACAATAAAAATATTAACATTTAGTTACTTTTCACATTTTTATTATTACATGTGGAGAAGGACACGCAGTTCAAATAGATGAAAGTGTTTTAACAAAAATAAAGTATAACCGAGGTAGAATAACTAAAGAACAATGGGTTTTGAGAATGTACGATATAGTCTTAAAATAGGGATAGGTATATAACATATTTACAAAGTAGGAAAGCAGAGGTATTAGTGGGAATTATTAAAAAACACGTCCGGGAAGGTACCGAAATATGGACAGACCAGTGGAAGTGATATTCCATGAACTTAAAAAATTTAGGGTACTAAATATTTTAAAGATCCACTAACAGGTGTCTGTACAAATTAGGTAGAAGGGTATTGGTCTCGTCTTAAACAATACCTAAGAAGACTTGGAGTGATGAGCTCTCCATTTCTACCTGAATATATCAACCAATTTATGTGGGATTCGTTATAATGACGCAATGCTCATGATAGGTTTAAGAGCATAGTAGAATGCATTAGATAAAAGTATAAGTGATTTATATATATATATATATATATATATATATATATATATATATATATATATATATAAGAAATACTGGATATTATTGACTGTCGATATAAACAAGCAACACAGTTTATTAGGGCTGCAGTCAGTAGGTTTGGCCGGGATGTTATAGAAACACTCTTTTGACTGTTGGTCGAGCTTTCGGAATTCTTTTATTCCTTCTTCGAGACACTGTAATTAGAAGAGTAAATATTTACAACATATCACAAATTGTCATTGCAACTTACTAGTAGTTGAGATTATTTGTGTAAAGCTATGACACTCAACATTAAAAACACACATATAAAATATAACATGTAAAATAATGGACAAAATACATTTTAAAATTTAGTTGGATAGTTAAAATTCTGTTAGTGACATCTTTTAATGGTGTGTTTTGACTGATCCATAGAGAACAGAAAAAAAAAACAAAAATAGTATGATTAAAAAGTAATTAGGAGTTCTTGCTATTATATTAATGGAAGTAGTATATTAAACTTGTCTTGATACAAAACACTCTAATATTTTTATATTTAATGGTGTCTTTAATAAACAAATTTTTGTTAGTCCTATGGGATCTAGTCTTTCACCCATTCTAAGTAGCTATGTCATGGATGATGTTATCAGTAATTGTATCAACAATTGCACTTTTTTCATTTCTTTTATTAAAAGATATGTAGATGATTTAGTTTTGGCACTTCCTAAACACAAAATTTATGAAACAGTTAACATTTTCACCAATTATAATTAATATATACAGTTTAAAGTTGAGGAAGAGGTAGCTAATTCTCTACCATTCCTTGACGTAAGAATTGTAAGAACTACAGATAATGTGTTGAAAACCAGATGGTTCAGAAAACTCATATGTACTAATAGATTTATAAGCTATTACTCACATCACCCAAACAAGATGAAAATGAACCTTATAACAGAATTAAAAAATCGTGTTTTAAGGCTTTCTCATCCAGATTATCTACAAGAAGATCTTCAATTGTTAAAAAATATTTTAATTGAGAACTCTTATCCTCCAGATATGCTACATAGGATGCTTTTTTCTAACATTGTTAATATAAATAACAACACCATTTTTTGTTAAATCTCAGAACATTATATCCAACAATCAGAACATCTATTATCATTCACTACCTTTTATACCATCATTAACACCTAAATTAATACAAATACTAAAGGTTATTGACAATATAAAAATATCAACAAAGAACATCAAAACATCAATATATAATTAAAATCAATAGATATATATATATATATATATATATATATATATATATATATATATATATATATATATATATATATATGTGTGTGTGTGTATATATATAAATATATATATATATATATACATATAATATATATATATATATATACAAAGTATAAGATAGTATGTTTTTTTTTTAGATTAAGCTGAATTATATTAAATTAGCTTAGGTTAGATTCCCTCCGAGGACTGCGTTTTTACCTCGTCGCCGGTGGGAGGGCCGAGTAATTGGTCTTGGTCTGAGGTAAGTTTGTGAGGGCAGCACGACCAGTGAAACCAAGTACAGTCCACCTAGCCTCCTGCGCCTTTACACTGAGTGGCCGCCGGATTTCGTCTCAGGACGCTGAAAGGCACCGCAATCACTTCCAATTGCGACGCCTTCCATCTCGCACCTTTTAGTTTCTTCTCTCCCCTTTCCCCCCTTTCCACAGAAGAAAACCAAAAATCCGACGGAGTAAACTAGCTGGAAAAAATCCGGAATCTAAGGTGTTAGACACCGTGCCGAAGGATGAATGACCACACGACACGTGGCCATGAACGGTTCCCTCGGGGTACCTGGCGAACCCCCGTTGTATATAGCCTTACCATTACATGCGGGGCTCTGTGGTGGCGGAAAACTATTTCCCTACCTACTCGTGGGATTAAAATGATACCAATTCCAAAAAACTTAAAAACCGCGGGCGACCCGAGCGGTAAATCGGGAAGACAAACAGATTACTTCAGGAGGAGAACCAGTTCTCTACCAGATGAAAATATGTTTAAACGGAAGGCTTCCCAAGAAAATTTTGAAAGGGAGATATATAAGAGGATGACCTGTAGCGAGGCGGTTGAGCTGCTCGACTATTTAGAGGATGTTATCAAACAATTGTTAAAATTCACCGGACTTATCTCGGAATTCCCGAATACAGCAAGGCTGATAAAGGAGCTCCATAGGCACCTTACAAAAAGACACACGTTACAGAAGATGGAGCATTTTAGGAAATGGCTCTAGATACACTGAGCCTGTGGAGCGCATGACAGTGGATACGGAAAAACAGGTGGGCACGGTTGAAACCATGACAGTACCCAAACTCGCTACGGCGGAATGTGGAATACAAACGGACGCTTGTCACGGCCCTTACGGGGCAGTCAAGGTGACGAGCCTCGAAGGAGTCGATACTTTCGCCGACTTTCAGAGGAACGCTCGCTACAACTGGCCTCAAAGAATCTTCAGAAAGACAACCATTGAACTATCGAACCCGCGGGACTCCAAGTGCGGCGGTAAGGTCGTAGCTCTGAAACCAAATGATCCAACAATAACCCACTCAATACAAAGATTATACCGCTACCCTGACCTCCCCACCCTCGAAGGAGAGTTGAAGGTGTTGGAACATTCCACGACTGTTAAACGAGACGGGAAAAGAAAAACAAAGACAGAGAAAGTCATCAAATTACGAGCCGGCACACCCAAACAACTCTGGCGCGCTCTTGAGCGTGTGAGAGAAGAAACGAATTCCGAGGACTCCGTGGCTCTCCATCATTTGAGCTATATGCCGGTAATATAGTTGCGCAAGATGGCAGAAGCGGTCTTTGCTTCCACCACAGGAACTACCGTTCAGATATTTACTACGGCTACGCGTCGAAAAAAGCCAACGTACGGTTTCATCGTATCCAAAAAAGACACGACCTACTTCCAACTTTTGGAGGGAGTGGAGAAGGCCGTAAGAAAGACGGAGGCAAAAGGGGCTATCTGCAGCTTGCGTAGTAACAGGGACGGAAACCTCTTATTAACCATGGGCAAGGACCAGGGGGCGGCCTCGATATTAAAAAAGGCTTTCTCAGATAAAGAAAGTGGTTTCACGTCGAAATTGGTGGGAGCCGAAAAGCAGGCAACCATTCACTCAAGAGCAATGACGGAGAGTACACAAGAGGAGGAAATAAAGCGGGCTATAACGCAAGAAATCGGCAGGTGAGACCCTAGTTTCGCCATTAAACAGATACGCCCGATGCGGAACAACACTAAAGCAGCCACGGTCGTCCTTACCGCACCAGCAGCAAGGAGGATTTTAGACCTCGGGCATCTGTAGGTGGGACTCTTACGCTGCGAGGTGGTACGCAGATACATAGTATCTGCGTACACTGGAAAGAGATTCCAACGCTGCTGGAGCTACCAGTACGATGCCTCGAGGTGTGATGGTCCCGACCGCACCGGACACTGTCATAGGTGCGGAAAGAAGGGTCACACCTTCGAGGCATGTAAGGAACCGGAGCACTGTGTCATATGTAAAGAGGGACACCCTATCGGCAGTGGTAAGTGCCCAGCTTTCTGGAAAGCTCTTCAGAGAGGTAGACAGGCCAAACACCCACGGAACAACGAGGCCCCTGCCCCCCACAGCAGTACCAGCCTTCCCCAAAAACGGAGGGTTTGAGAATGGAAACGGATCAAGAACAAGGATACTCAAACCAGAAAATAAGGCTCACGGACCCACCCACCTTCGCCGAGGAGTTAAGAAGAGCGGACGCTCAGGTCTTTAATGGATTGACCCATTCGATCTTGATGAACCAATTCACGTCACTTTGCGAAAGCGCCTCAACAGACCTTGCTCTGGTTAAACCACCCGGCTGTACACCCACCTTGCCCCCCCCCCCAATCTGAATGGAAAACTAACATCGGCCCCTACCTCTCAGGCACTATCCCCTCAGGGTAGTGTCAACATTGACCTTTTAGATTAGATTAAGAAACCCCCTCTCACCATGTGACCAAATAGCTAGTGGTATAGACTTACAATGGCTTCGAACGGGTTAAAAAGACTTAAAATACTGCAGGTAAACATCGGAAGGGCCAAGGTGGCACACAACCTAATACACGCGAAAGCCTTGAATCTTAGCAGATCTTATCATAGTCCAAAACCAAACAAAAATGTCGCCAGAAAGTTTGATTGGATCACCAACACACGGTCAGATGTTGCAATCTTCCTGTTAAACAAAAGTGTGTACATAAAAAAGATTACCAAGAAAGAAGGATTCATCAAAATCAATATGAACGATGTGGCAATATTAGCCTGTTATATATCACCGAATATAAACATTACACAATACCAAGACAAGGTAGATAATATCTTCGAGGCGTCACTTACAGAAAAACACGTTATAATCGTTGGTGATGTAAATGCTAAATCTATTCTATTTTGTCCCCAAAAAATGACAAGAGGGAAATATGGAATGAATGGATTTCATCGACCGACCTGGTAGTGTTAAATAATATTAAACATACCTTTGGAAGAGGTGAACCGCGAAGTTACATAGACATTACCCTAGCATAAAACAACTTTGCCAAGAAAATCATAAACTGGGATGTTCTAGAAGAGAGCATCTTCATAAATACATCGTATTCGAAGTTGGCATAAAGGTCACAATTAAGAACGGCAGAAAGACATTCCAATTCAACAAAGCAAGATTTGCTGAACAAATAAGCAACTTACAAGAAGAAACTACCGACTTTCTCATCTGTAGAAACGCAATCATAAAAGCACACAACCTGAGCAGTATGAATAAACATGTCGCATATACCGTACTACACTGGTGAAATGATGAAATACAACAAAAACGGACAGAATGCCTTAAAATCAGGTGAACCGCACAGAGGAATAGGACATAGCAGACAAAGGACGAATACAAACGCGCCAAACAAGAGCTAAATAATTTAATCAAGAGAGCTAAGCGCACATATTGGCAGAACTTGTGCAAGGCGCTAGAGAGAGCCGCAGATTCCTTAAAGTAGGTAAATTTCCTGGACTAGATAGTGTGCCACCAGAGGCGATAAAACTATTAACTACATTACAACCAGAACCAGTAAGAGATATCCTAAATCAGCTGCTGACAAGACAAGAACTCCCCGATCAGCTTAAGCTCGCGACACTTACACTAACACCTAAACCCGGCAAAGATTTGGACGAAGCCAGCGCATATCGGCCGATTTGCCTACTTGACTGTTTAGGGAAACTCTACGAGAATCTTGTCAAAAATCGCCTTGAAGACGAGTTGTAGGAAAAAGACATCATTTCAACTAGACAATAAGGATACAGAAACCCAAAATCAGCTGTAGATGCGGTTAAACATATTACAGATACTGTCAGGACTACAAGTAAAACATGGGCCGTTTTAGTAATGTTTGATGTGAAGAATACCTTTAACTCTCCCAACTGGAAGCACATCATAAGCAAATTAGAATCTGCCAAAATGTCGGGATATTTAATAAACATCATAAAGAGATACTTAAGTAATAGATATCTTTTAGTGGCTAGAAAAACAAAGATCAGATTAACAGCTGGCGTACCGCAAGGCATTTATGGATTATATTAGGCCCGACATTATGGAATGTACTATAGAATGATGTACTAGACATCGATTACGGTAGAAATAGGATGGCAATAGCCTATGCCGACGACCTAGCTATATTAGTAACAAGTGACATGTATTGGGAAATCGTAGACACTGTAAATAAGTGCTTTAGTAAAGTAAGTAAGTGGACGACGAATAACGATCTGGAAGTTGCAGGCAACAAGACCCAAGCGGTCACCCTAAAAGCCTCGAGAGCCGAGCCAGATTTGATATTCTAACTAAGTAGTATTGAGCTAAAATCAACGAACTGTGCTAAATATCTAGGCATTGATTTAGACAGAGGCCTAGGCTTGATGAAACATCTTTCGAGAGTGGTTAAGAAGGCTTACGAACAGACAGCAGCCATCCAGACAATAACACCCAATATAGGTGGGCCTAGCAGCAACAAGAGACGATTGTACCTACACGTTGTACAATCGACCCTCCCATATGGAACCCTCGTCTGGATAGATGTATTGAGATATCATAAGTACAATGATATGATCAATAGAGCACAGAGGAAACGTCTTCTCAAAATGACGAGTACGTACCGAACCATGTCTACCCTGGCCCTACAGACAAACGCTGAAACGCTCCCCATTCACCTCTTAGCCAAAGAACGGCAGATGTTATATGATAACCGGAACGGTCACTTACCCCAAATAAGAGCGGCCGTACGAGAGCAATTACTAGCACAATGGCAGAGGGAATGGGAGGCACAGACTATAAAAGCTCAATGGACCAAAACGCTAATCCCTGATGTGGTGGCGTGGTACAGCTGTAAGTTTAAACGAGTGAATTATTATTTTACACAATTTCTGACCGGACATGGATCTTTTAGGTCTTACACAAGCGCTATTAAGAAAACCAACGATGACATATGCTCTATATGCGGCGAAAGGGACGACGCTAAGCATTGCATCTTCTGCTGTAATGTTTTCGCCCCCGAACAAAATAGGCTTCGTAACAGGATAGAGTTGACAACGTCCAACAACATTATACAGGTAGCTATGATCAACAAGGAGAAGTTCAAAATCATAATAGACCACATAACGGAGATCATGAAAAGAAAGACCATACTTGAAAGGGCTGAACAAGCCAGGTGAGAGAGGTTTTTCTCGCACCACAAAAGGGGATACCTATAAATAAATTTATCT
Source organism: Diabrotica undecimpunctata (assembly GCF_040954645.1). Lineage (NCBI taxonomy): Eukaryota > Metazoa > Arthropoda > Insecta > Coleoptera > Chrysomelidae > Diabrotica > Diabrotica undecimpunctata. The sequence continues at coordinate 65,387,235 of NC_092807.1, read as the reverse complement.
TTATCTCATTTTTTTCTGCTTTGAATATACCTATAGCAGGTACACCTGTTACCTACAAACAACCTTTTTTCCTAATTCTGTTCGACTTAATGTACACAGAGGAGCTATACCGGATACATACGTCACACATATTAGAATAATAATTAAATAGACAACAATAGTAAAAAAATTACTTACGCATATCTACCCCATACAACTTTTAATGTACTTTCCCCCAATTCTTAGTACTCAGCGACAAGAACTCCTTTAGTGCGAAAACTACAGTGGAAAACTAATCTGTCCTAATCTTGTTCCAGTAGAAAATAGCTTCCATATCGACAGGTAACCAGAGACATTAACCAGAGACTTTTCTCTTTGTTTCATCTTCCTCTTCTTCTTCATTCTATAATAAGATCAGTTTTCCGAACCCCTTTCCCCTTTTCCTTCCGAAAAGGAATCAGACCCTCCCCTAGGTGTGGCCGTTATTAGGTATACATCGTAGGACAAGCTCTAAGACCTTCTACAAGAACACCCTTTCAGACTGCGCAGGATGTTTCCATGTTTCGTTCTCTAATGAACTCGTCCGGGGATATTCAGCGTCGAAGAGGGGGTGGTTTTAGTTGGTAGGCGACCTGACAGGGCCGCACGATGGGGGCCCGGATTTCGTATGAACTCTGTACCGTTCTTGTGTGGTCCTGCCTTAACAGTACTAGGGAGACCTTCCCTAGTTGGTTTCGAACCTTTCCACCTCATTCCAAAAAAAGCTTAGGTTAGATTGATTTAGTTAGTTAATTAGTTATGTTGATTTTTCTTCATAAGTCGCTAGATATCCTACTGACTCCCGTAGAGCGTCGATTAGCCCTGCTCCATAGGAGCAAGGCACCCTATCATATATTATTTTAATTCGTTTTTTGTTTAGGTTTGGTTAGGGTGGGTTGGGTTAGTTTAGGTTGGGCTGGGTTAGCTTAGGTTGGGTTAGGTTAGGTTGGGTTATGTTAGGTTGGGTTAAGTTAGGTTCGGTTAGGTTCCCTTCCTGGGCCGTGAGATGACCTGAAAGGCACCAAAGGCCGTGAAAGACACCCACTAATACATTTTCTTTTTAAATAGTATTATTTAGGTTAGGTTAGATTTGGTGTGGGTGGGTACAATAAATTAGATTTGTATCTAAGTAACGGGGGTAAGTTTTAGCCGGAATGCGGTTAATCCGGCACTACCCAGACGCCCGTAGGGCGTCGGTGTGTCTTCTTCCGTGGCTGCTCTTCAAGCAACCAAGAAAAGATTTCCCCGACCGTCTGTCAGCTATACGTCCATTATGCAAACCTTTTGAGGATATTACTGGAATTTAGCAATATAAGGCAATATATATATATATATATATATATATATATATATATATATATATATATATATATATATATATACTCATATAGCTCCTATATTTTTATCTTGAAAACCATCATTCAAAAGTTGAAGAAAGATGACACAGGAATCAAGTTCTGCAGTGAGACAGTAAGGCAATGTCTTCTAAAAAAAAGCTTTAAAATAAAAACGATCAATAAATGCCAAGTGCTTATGGAATCTGCTTGTCTACAAATATGGAGGACGGAATTTTTCATTCAAATTCATAAATACAGAGAGAGTGGAAGAGAAATTGTTTATCTGGATTAGACGTGGTTTGACACCCATGACGTTCCAAAATGTCGTTGGGCAGATTCTTCTTGTCGCTGTATAACAGAAGCTTCATCAAATAAAGGAAAACGTATAACAATAATCCATGCAGGAAAAAAATTGTTTTATACCTAATGCTTTAGCCTTGTCGTGCAAAAACATTAAGGACTCCCGTGTTGACTATCACGATGACACCACGTCAGAATTATTTGAAAACTGATTTTCAACCAAGTTATTGCCAAATATAGCACCAAACAATGTAATTTGTGATAGACAATTCCAGCTACCACAGTCGTAGAGCGAATAAAGTTCCATGTTCTAATGACACCAAACTTATTATTCAGGAATATATGCTGGAAAATGATATATATTATGAAGATAATTAGTTTAAAAAACAATTACTTGAAACTTTAAAATCATTTTCCATCAGAAAACAATATTATTGGGACAGTTTGGCGGAAGAAATGAGTCATACAATATTGTTACTTAAAAATATGAGTCATATTAAAAACCTGTAAACATCTTGTTTATTCACTAATATGTTTTAGATTGTACGAGACCCTTCGACCAGCTGGCATAAACTCCAAGTAATAAAAAAACTGGTTCCATTCGAATCTTCCGGAATTAGGCCTGTCCATTCGAGGCGAAACCAGGTCAATTGAGGTCAACATCCATGGGGTTCTAGAGCAGCTGTTTTCGTATAAATATGAGGGAACTTTCATTTTGAAAACAGTTAGTTAATTTCTGAAGACCCGCGCCCGCGATTTTAATTGTAGCTTTCGTATAAAATAAATTATGTATTATTAGTGGTTAAATAAACTGATATAAATTATCGTGCTTTTTAATAAATTAAAATAAGAACAATATAATAAATTAATAAAGACATTATAAATTAAATAAAGACATAGCAGTTAAATAAATTCACAACATTGGTGTCAGAAGTGGGATATAAAATAAATTGTGAAAATGACTACGATTTATGAGCTAACAGTGACGAATTTAAGAAGACATCTCGAAGACAGAGAATTAGCTTCTACCGGAAAAAAGGCTGAGTTAGTCCAACGAATAAAGAACGCTTTGCTAGAAGTAGGACTAGATCCAGAGACTTATATATTTGAAGATGCTGTCCTCTCGTCGATTTCGAAAGTTTCTGGTGACATCGCATCATTAGAGAACAAAGTTTCTGGCGATATTTCGAAAGTTTCTGGTGACATCGCATCATTAGAGAACAAAGTTTCCGGCGACATCGCTTCTTTGGAAGACAAAGTTTCTAACGAGATTTCTTCGCTGGAAAGCAAAGTCTCTGCTAATATCTCTTTGGAAATCTCTAAAGTAACTTCTGAGATGTCTGCCCTCGACGATAGAATATCTTCGTTAAAAAACCAAGTTGCTGCCGATATGTCGGCCTTCGAAGAAAAGATTAAAGAGATGGAAAGGAAGATGAAGGAAACAGGGGCAGCAGAGAGAGGAAACAATCCAATTACAGTGAAGACAAAAGAAGAAGAGACGAAATGTAAGTTAAAAAAAAAGGCCGAAATTTGAAGGAAGTGGAGGTTCTGTCCATGTGAAAGTCCCAACTTTCGATGGAAAATCGTCATGGAACAACTACATGAAACAGTTCGAATCAGCCGCAAGAGCAAATGGATGGTCTGAAAAAGAAAAGGCGGTAAACCTGACTATCGCTCTTCGAGGAGATGCCTTAGATGTGCTTCAGACCATAGCCGTAGAGGAGACCGATGATTTCGAACAACTCAAGAAGAGGTTAAATATGCGATATGGCCACAAACATTTGGAGCATGTATATCAGTCGCAGCTTAAAAATCGTAGACAGAAGAAAGATGAGGCTCTTCAAGAATATGAGGTAGATATTGTCAGATTAGTACGATATGCTTATCCAACAGCTCACGAACACATGATGGAAAAATTGGCCGTTCAAAGTTAGGACTGTAAAAGAAGAATGAGATGAAGATAAACTTGACCAGCTTGTTAATATGATTAAGAGTATGACATACAAGAAAACGAAGACCATAAGATGCTGGAATTGTGGCGAAATAGGACACGTACGAAGTTCATGTAAGCACCCTAGGTACGACGCAAATCAAGAAACTCACCACCAGGAAAACTAGAACGGGTCAGCCTTAGGGGGGCAGCTTTGACCCGGAACTTTTCCAAAGACCCTCTCATACTAATAGCTTCTTTGAAATGTCGTGAGGATAGTGTATATGTAGATGGAGAAATAAATAGTAAAAAGCATACGTTGTTGGTGGATACCGGAGCGACCAGAACCATTATACGCCCGACAGTTATAAACAGCAGTAAGAAACTGATACCAACGAGGTTGCGACTTCGGACCGCTACAGGTGAAAATGCCAACATTCATGGAGAAATCCAGGTACAATTGGGAATTGGAGCAGAAAAGTTTGTCCATACTGTTATAGTTGCTGACATCGAAGAGGATGTTATATTAGGAATGGACGTAATGAATATGCATGGATTCCAATTGGATTTTAAGAATAAGGTAATCAAAGTTGGCAAAGAGGAGGTATTTCTCCATCCACATAATGACAACACTGTGCAAGCAGCCATTAAAGAAGATACAGTCATACCTGCGAGAAGCGAAACGATCATAGTAGCACGGCTACAGGGAATTGTGGAAGAAGGGAGACCTGTTATGATGGAGCCTTGGAACCACGACGATGAGGTTGGCCGTGGAATCATAATTGGAAAGGAATTGGTGACTTCGGCTAAGGAAATTCCTGTGAGACTTATCAATGTTAACGACTACCCAGTGACCATCAAGAAAAAGACAAAAGTAGGAACTTGTGTACCTGTGACATCCATAATCCGTCAGGCGACAACATCTGATAATACCAACGACAAATTCGACCAAATGGTTGCAGTTGCAGGACAGTCTCTGAATCAGATTGAGAAAAGGAAATTAAGGGAATTTCTTCGGCAGTATCGTGATATTTTCGTACCGAAAGGAGGAAAGACGGGAAGAACTAACGTTGTTAAGCATAAAATTGATACTGGTAATGCTAAGCCAATTCGTCAAACAGCTCGACGATTACCACAGGCAAAAAGAGAGGAAGCTGAAACGATTGTTCAGGAAATGAAGAAAGACGGGGTGATAGAACCTTCTACGAGCCCATGGGTCTCTCCGGTGGTCCTGGTTAAGAAGAAAGACGGAACGACGAGGTTCTGTGTGGATTACCGTTTGCTGAACAACGTTACCAAGAAAGATAGTTATCCTCTGCCTCGGATCGATGACACATTGGCTGGAAGTAAATTGTTTTCTACTTTGGATTTGAAGTCTGGATACTGGCAGGTAGAAATGGACCCAGTAGATAAAGAAAAGACAGCCTTCACCACAGGATCTGGATTGTGGCCATTCAACGTTATGCCATTTGGACTCTGTAATGCTCCTGCGACATTTGAGAGGCTTATGGAAAATGTGTTGAGAGGGTTATCTTGGAAAACATGCCTGGTTTATTTAGATGACATAATAGTCTTGGGGGAGACATTCGAAGATCATTTGAGGAATTTAGAAAACGTTTTTAATCGACTTAAAGCTGCCCAATTGATGCTAAACTCCAAGAAGTGCCAGCTATTTCAAGGTAAAGTCAATTATCTGGGTCATATAGTCAGTAAAGAAGGAGTGGCCGTGGATAAGGGAAAAATCGATTCCATTAAGAAATGGCCAAAACCAACTGACAAACACCAAGTGAGAAGTTTTCTTGGACTATATACTTACTACCGAAGGTTTATTAAGAAGTTTGCAGATATCGCTAAGCCATTAACGCGACTTACGGAGGAAGCAAGAGATTACCGCTGGGATACAGACTGCCAAAATGCCTTTAAGACCTTGAAAAACCATTTAATAACAGCACCAATTTTAGGGTATCCACTGCCAGAAGGAGAGTTCATCTTAGATACAGATGCAAGTAATGTGGTAATTGGAGGAGTGCTGTCTCAGATTCAAGGAGGACAGGAACGAGTCCTCGGATATTTTAGTAAAGTTCTTTCAAAACCTGAGCGGAATTATTGTGTCACGAGAAGAGAACTTCTAGCAGTAGTGAAATCAGTAGAGCACTTTTATCAATACCTTTACGGAAGAAAGTTTTTAATCCGAACCGACCATGCCGCTCTTAAGTGGTTGATGCAGTTTAAGAATCCAGAGGGTCAGATAGCCAGGTGGATCGAACGACTCCAAGAATACGATTTTAAGATTGAGCACCGGGCCGGAGTTAGCCACAGAAACGCTGATTCTCTTTCCAGAAGGCCATGCCCAGCAGAGTGTTCCCACTGCTATAAAACGGAATCCATGGAAGCAGCAGTGCTAAGAACAACGATGGTCAACGACGACTGGACGCCTACTAAGATCAGAGAAGAACAAGAAAGAGATCCAGTTATACACAAAATTCGAAAATGGAAAGAGGAAAACCGTCGACCACCTTGGCAAGAAATATCAAACCTATGCTCAGTAGTTAAGACGTATTGGGCCCAGTGGGACTCATTTATCATGGAAGATGGCTTGCTCAAACGAGTCCTGGAAAATGATGACGGTTCAGAGAAGAGAAGACAGTTGGTGATCCCAAAGAGCAGAATAGCCGAAGTACTTCGTCAGTTACACGACAGTCCATCAGGAGGGCATTTTGGTGTAAAGAAAACCCTTCAGCGAATTCGGGAACGGTTTTATTGGATGAACAGTTCCGACGACGTAAAAGACTGGTGTAAGAAATGTACTATTTGTGCTACGAGTAACGGGCCTTACCGAAAAAGGAGAGCTCCTATGAGACAATATAATGTTGGAAGCCCGTTTGAAAGAATAGCTTTGGATATCGCTGGGCCATTTCCAGAAAGTGAAAATGGAGGCAAGTACATGTTGGTAGTAATGGATTACTTTACTAAGTGGGTCGAGATTTACGCACTTCCAGACCAGAAGGCCGCCACCGTTGCAGATAAGTTGATCCAAGAATATATCAGCCGATTTGGGGTGCCTTTGGAGATACATAGAGACCAAGGCAGGAACTTTGAAAGCGATCTATTCCAAGGAATATGTGATAGACTAGGCATGAAGAAAACAAGAACTGCAGCATATCATCCGCAATCTGATGGTATGGTAGAACGAATGAATAGGACAGTTGGCAAGTATTTGACAAAGATGGTGTCCGATCATCAGCGAGACTGGGACCAATACCTTTCGTTTTTCACAATGGCCTACAGATCTGCTGTTAACGAATCAACAGGCCAGACACCAGCCAGAGTCCTATTCGGACTCGAAATGCGACTACCTTGTGATCTAGAGTTTGGGTGTTGACCTGGAGAAGATGTAGCAGGTGAAGATTATGTGATCGAATTACGAAGAAGAATGGACAATGTACATGAGTTGGTCCGTTCCCACCTTCAGACCGAATGAAGAAACGGTACGATACATAAGCCGAAAAGGGTTGCTTTAAGAAGAACGACAAAGTATGGCTGTATAATCCCAAGAAACGAAAAGGTTGTTCTCCCAAATTGCAGCAGTTTTGGGAAGGCCCATACTTAATTATGGAGAAGATCAACGATGTCATCTACCGAATAAGCAAGATTCCGAGGGGAAAGCCGATGATAGTACACCATAACCGGCTGGCGTCTTTCGAAGGTGACCACGACGTAGATGAAGAAGTGGAAGTAAACCAAGTCCAAGATGTGTCTGACCTCACGTTTGAGGAATTCATGGGTGCCTATGGAGGTACCGGTAAAGCAAGACATGGTGTTACCACTGAAGAAAAGCAAGATCTACTCACGCTCCCCGATGACTACTCGCTGGCCCTTACCATCCCGGCCAGTATCAAAGACGCACCAGGGTTGGCATCCGTCTTTCGAAGGAAGTTTGGTCGAGTTGCAGAACTTCAATGCCAAGTGCCAGCTCCCGGTAAAACCTTGAAACTCCAAGATGCATCACGTTACCTTTTCTACCTGGTAACAAAAGACACTGCCCGTGACCAACCTACCTACCGAGATGTATGGGAAGCCTTACTTCAATTGAGAGAGCACGTACTAGAGTCCGACGTGCAGAAGTTAGCCATGCCAAAGTTGGAGTGCCGCCAATTAGATTGGAGGGTTATCCGAAATATGATGGAGGAGATCTTTAAAGACACCGAAGTCCAGGTGTTAATCTGTTGCAATCCGCATAGTTACTGGTGCGGAGAGAAAACCGTCCCTTGTCATTTTTATACAACTGGAAGTTGTAAAAGAGGGTCTAGTTGCCGATACCAGCATACCGTTCCAGTTCCAGTCCCGACAAGGTTCCAGGAGGAACCATCTTTTAAGAGGGGGGCAATGTTACGTAAAAATATGAGTCATATTAAAAACCTGTAAACATCTTGTTTATTCACTAATATGTTTTAGATTGTACGAGACCCTTTGACCAGCTGGCATAAACTCCAAGTAATAAAAAAACTGGTTCCATTCGAATCTTCCGGAATTAGGCCTGTCCATTCGAGGCGAAACCAGGTCAATTGAGGTCAACATCCATGGGGTTCTAGAGCAGCTGCTTTCGTATAAATATGAGGGAACTTTCATTTTGAAAACAGTTAGTTAATATCTGAAGACCCGCGCCCGCGATTTTAATTGTAGCGTTCGTATAAAATAAATTATGTATTATTAGTGGTTAAATAAACTGATATAAATTATCGTGCTTTTTAATAAATTAAAATAAGAACAATATAATAAATTAATAAAGACATTATAAATTAAATAAAGACATAGCAGTTAAATAAATTCACAACAATATTAAGACTTCCTCCTTACTATTGCATGTTCAATCCTATGGAACACATATGGCATGAGCTAAAAGCATCGGTAAGTAGAAGTAATGTTTTGCTTACCCTAAATTCATCTGTGGTTCATCAAATTGAATTAGAAATGGAGAAAATAACCAATGACAGCTGGAAAAATACAGATAGGTTGCTCAAAGAAACAATTATTATAGATCTAGATAACGACATTGATAGTGAAATTGACTTGTCCATGTAATTTTTTTTTGTAAGTAAATGTTGCCTCTGTTCTTTTTGAACTCTATTTAGAAATGATAAAGTTGTGTAAATATGTGAATGTAGTGTATGTAAATATTTTTGCAACTATTATAACTTTAGTAGACAATGATAAAGACCGGCTTTTAAACACACCTAACAATCGCATAAGTATTGCAAATGGAAAATAAAAGTACGATCCTGTCCAGAGGCGATCCCCTGCTGCCTTGCGGTAGACATTTATCGATAATAAATATTAATGACTCTCTTAGATCTCTGGTAGGACTATAGACATTTAAATCTAAATAGTATTTTTGATTACTTATTGGGTAAACAATTTGGTGAGAATGTCATATTTTACAATTTGTAAATAGGGTTTACAAAACATTAACAGTTACAGTTTTTTTTTAAATATTAATATCTTTCAAGGAATTAAACGTATTTGTAAATTTACAATGTACTCCTAAGACTGCTTTTATATTGTTAGATATTAAGTGTTTTTGTCTTTCAATGTTATATTTAGGACACTATTAAGATATGTGTTATATTAATGTAGCAGTTATATAAGTCATAAGTAGGCGATTTGATTTGGAGGTTAGGTGGTTGTGAGTTAGTCTGATATAATCTATACGTAAACAGTTTTTTATACCTTATATTGTAACTGATCCATATTCTAGTTTTTATTGTACTAGTGATTTGTAACTATGATTTAAACTTTTAAAATCAGACCTCCAATTACGATGGCCCAGTGGTTGCATTAAATTGAAACCAGATTGACAAGATTGATTAATTTTCATAATTAATATAAAGATAGTTTCCAATCAAAGATCATTCCTAAAAATTTTAAGTGTTCCACATATGTTAAGTTGTTTCCATATAACTAAAGATCTGGATTTGTAGAGTGCGGTTTTTTGAAAATGCAGTACATTTGGTTTTGGCTGTAGGGAATTGCAATCTCATAGCTTTCGTCCACTTTTCAAGGTGATTAAATGCACATTGAGTTTTTTTGTATAGAAAGAATATTTTTCCTCTTGAATATATAACTAAATCATCAGCGAATAATACCGCCTTAACAATTTCTGGAAAGTTTTCTAAGATTTTATTTATCGCTACTAAGAATAGTGTTAAACTAATAAGAGATCCATAGGGTGTTCCATTTATTTGGTCTTTGGTGCTGGATACTGCACCATTTATCATAACTTTAAATTGTCTCTTGATATGAAAATTTTGAATCAAATATAGCATGTTACCTTTGACGTCCTAATATCTCAGTGTGTTAAGAATGTCGTATATCAAAGCCATGTCAAACGTTATATTATGGCAATATATTAGCATGGCTGTTCATAATGCCTGTCAACTTTATCGTTCGCATAAAGCTTTTAAATAAAAAATCACATACAAATTTATTTTATGCATAGCAAAAGATAACTTGTTTTTTATTTAAAAAATTCGCCCTAAAAATAGGTAAACTATAAATTTGTGTTCAAAGTAGATATTTCATTTCAAATTTCTGTAAGTTCGGATTTGTATAATTTTTTAAAGTATCAATATAATACCTCTATCTTGTGAGAATTTTAGTTTTTTAGAATAAATCTTAAGTTTGTAGAATTGCAAAATTGAGCAACTCAAAAAAATTAAGGCATTTGGAAATATTAAAGGTATCCAAAAAGTTGTATCAAAAGAATATACAAACAATTACCATTGGTACTTCGGGAAACATTACAGTATTAGTTAGGGATATAAAAAATGAAAAAGTGAAATGGGCAGAATTAGAAATATTATACGATAAGAAATGCTAATACAAGGTATGAAAACGTTTAACTTATTATCAGAGAGATTATGTTCCTAAATAATAAAAGAAATAGAAATAAATATAATCATTATAAATGTTCTTGCACATATAGAAGATGAGGAAGAGGCTGTCAAAAATCTTTTACGAACAACTAAAAGAATAAGAAAAAAAACACCAAACAAAAACACCAGGATACAAAACTAATAATAGGAGACCTACTCAAACGTGAACAGAGAAGATGCAAATGAAAAACTAGCAGTTAAACATGACAAACAGATTATAACAAATGATAAGAGCCATATAATAATAATAACATCTTTAGTAACAGAAATAATATGGTTGTTATCAATAAAAAATTTATTGAAAGTCGTTTTTCATTAACACGGTAGCGGTATTGATATAATAATTTAAATATTTTTTTCGAAACTAATACTATCTAATTGAATTTTACAATACTTACCAGGTAATAAAATATATGCTACCATCAAAAATTGAACAAGCGATATTATTAATTGAGTCGAAGCATCAATCTCAAAAGATAGCCACACTGGAAACATTGTTAAGCAATTCATGTGTAAACCTTTTCTTTCAGCTAAGTTAAAACAACTTTTACTTTCATACAGACTAGTAAGTTCGTATATAAATGCGAATTGACCAAGCAATATAATGCTTATAGTCGCAATCCTATTACAGAATTTAGTTGTCTCGTCGGTTTTAGGAGGTTTACCAAACCTGTAATCTGTAAGCGATTGAAGAAGTTTCGACCAATCTTTTGTGTATATTGTATATGCAAAGGAGACAATTAACATTCCTATTGCGGAAACTATTACGGCTAAATGCTCGCTAATATCTATGCCCAGTTTTTCTAAAAAAAAAAAATTATGAATTATGCTTTGTACTAAATTTTATTATTTCAATATATATATATTTATATATATATATATATATATATATATATATATATATATATATATATATATATATATAGTCCGTCTAGAAAGTATCCGGAAAAAAGAAAGCGGAATTATAATTTTACGGTATTTGTTTCTATCATTTGACATATAAAATTTCAACAAATAATTCATCTCATTTACTTATACAATCTCCATTTAAATCTAAACACTTAACTAAACGTCCAGATACACCCGAAACTAGGTCAAGGCCATAATTTTCGGTAATGGTGTTCCAGGCCTGTAGAACTGACCGAATCAAACCTTTTTTATCTCGTGGCGCTGCTCGTTCCACTTCAATCTTCATTAGTCCTCATATGTTTTCAATGGGGCTAAGATCTGGAGATGCTGCTGGCCACGGAATTGTTGCAAATTCGTGTTCTTGCATCCAAGATTGAGTATAAACAGAAGTATGGCATCTTGCATTATCTTGCTAAAAACGATACCTCTGGATATAAAACATGAGACTTTTCAAAAAGAAAACCATTTAGGATGTCACAATATTTCGCACTATCAACAGTACCATTAACTATGCAGAGAGGTCTAGCACCACGCTGAGATATTTTTCCCCAAACCATTATTTTAGTGGGAAATTTGGAAATTTTAACGTTTACATTTTCTCTTGATAGGACTTTTAGATGCTTTGCACCAAGCTGGAAGCAAATTTCATCAGATATAAAGACATTATTAAAATTATCTTCTCGAAAACGTTGACAAAAATCTATTCTTCGTTTCCTTTGCAGAGGGGTCATTGTAGGAAAGCATTTAAAGTGTTTCCGCGAATCTTACGCGGTCTACCCGAAACTGGTATATGTCTCATATCTATGACATTTTTTATCCTCTTTATTGTCTCATACACTGCCCTTATTGCGAGTTCAGTCAATTGCACTAATTTTTTAACGTTTTGGACACCCTTTCTATACAAATATTCCACCACTTTCCTTTTTTCTACTTGTGACATTATTTCACAAATCTTAAGTCTGTTTACAAACAACAATATTTGACAGATGGTGTTGTCATACGATATTGTCCATAACCTACTATCGGCACAACCTACTTGATGCATTACTTTTGTGTTAAAATGTTACAAAAAGGAAATGTATTAAAATTAGGAAAAATATAAAATTCCGGATACTTTCTAGACGAACTATATATATATATATATATATATATATATATATATATATATATATATATATATATATATATATATATATATATATATATATTGTTATGGATCAGTTTATCGATCAGAAATAGAATAAAGAGTTTTTTTTATTATTTTAATTATACCGCGGGCATATAAGTTAAAATACAACCCTGTACTTATTTGTAATCGTTAGAATAAGAAAAGACATTGTTTCCGTGACGGACTAGTTTTTCCTTGAAGGACTAAGTGAATAGTGAAAGGACAATGGAATTCGTGTAATTATATATTTAAGGAATAAACTTTGTAATTGTATTTTGCGGTGGACATTATTCGAAAGTAAATAAGAATTAGATTTAGATATGAGATAACAAGAATTTGGAAGCTTATTTCGGTTGAAAAAGGCAAAATTGTTAATGGTTTCTGAAAAGTAATTTGAGTGAAATTAGTTTATTTGTTTTAAATATTATGTTGGAAATTTTCTGAATCGAAAATTAGTGGGATAGATCAATGCTTATGATTGGTTAAAAAGGAATGATGGGGGATGAGAGAGTTTGAGAAGGTTGTCTGGGGAGATTGAAAAGATTATTATGTTACCGGCAGACCAGAATAGGAGACGTGTTTTTTCGTGTAGTCAATCGGAGTAGGAGTGTTTTTCGTTTGTTAGTGAAAAAGGTGGAAGCTGAGAGCAGATCAAAAACGAGAAGATTAATACCTCTTTTGAGTCTGCATAGTCCACGAGATCTAATTGAGAAAGAAAGGAGAATTTGTGAATAAAGAGTACCGGTCAAAAGAGGCTTGGGCTTGTGTTTTCGGAGGAGTAGTTTGCTGGTATGCGGTTTTGGAGCGATGCTGAGAACGGCAAAGATTTGATGGTAGCCGGACATAATCAATCAAGGAAGGAACTGTGGTTTGATCGAGAGGAGACATCATTGGTGTAAAAAATTTAAAGGTCAGTCAAATAATTTGAATGAAAGAAAACTTTAAGACATTCTAAAGATAAAATCAAATATAAGCATACGAACTAAGATTCCAAGTTTTAAAGAGTTATTTTTTTTGTGAATAAATTATAATTTTTATATGGTAAATTTTTTAGTAGATATTATTATAAAGCAGATCAATAGATAGTTTGTTAATTAAAATTAAATTTAGAGTATAGGAGTTTGTTGGGAAAAAAAAATTGCCCACAAAAAGTTATTTATTAACATTCACCGTATTTCTTATTGAAATAAATAATAATTTGTGTGCATATTTATGTTGTTTTAATGTTAGTTCCGTTTCCTGTTTTATCCCGATTATGAGCAACTAGCAGATACTGAACCCACTAGAAGAGATATATAAAGTAAACTGATTAAAGTAAAATTAAAAAGGCACCCTGAGAATTTTTAATAGTAATTGAATTGTATGACTCTGCATAAATTAGTGAACTAATTAATTAAATAATTGGATTAATTAAATTAGTCTTAATCAATAATAAGACATCATAAAGCAGATCACAACAACATGGCGAGCCAACGTGGGGCTTAAAAGTATCTCTAGTTGTGAATTTGAAGGACCAGAAACGGAAAACAGGTGATTGAGGGAATTTATTTGCCCGTCGGAAAGAATTTGATATATTTATTTGAAAATTTATGAAATTATTTGAGTTATTTTATCTAGGTACAATTTTACATTTATTCTATTTTTGATTGATATAATTTTTTGATGAATTTAAAATTTATGTGATAAATTGATAATATTTGGGGGAGAAATATTTGTCGTGTTCTGCAACATAGAGAGTGTTGTAAAATTTCACATTGGGCGGGGACAAAAAACAGTAACAAAAAGAAACAACATGTCGACCACAAGGAGTCAAAGCAAAACGCAAGAAAGGAAAGAGGATAAGATAGAAGAGGAAACAATTATTGATGAAGGATCGGATAATGAAGGAAATGCGACAATAATGGAGGAAAGAAAAGAAACAGGGATGCTGGAAAAATTATTAGCAATGATGCAAATACAGACACAAACAATGAATGAAACAACAAAGAAAATGGATAAAATGGATAGAAATCAGCAAGAAACATCACAAACAATGGAAGAAAACCAACGGGAAACAAGGCTAGCAATAGAACTAAATAATAGAAATATAGAGCAGCGTTTGGAAAACTATGAACAAAAATTAGAAGAAAATGATACAAAAATGGAAAAGCGTTTGGACAAATATGAAAATGAGGTAAAAGTCTGTTTAGAAAAAGTCAGGGAAGAAACAGAGAGGAAACTAGAGATGCAGAGAGAAGAAATAGAAACTAAAATGAAAGATATTAAGACTGTACAGAAAAAGGAATTAGAACAGTTAGAAACAAAATTTGAAATGGCTTTACAAGAAGACAAGAAAGAAATAGAAAAACAAATTGAGGATATCAGAAAACAACGAGAGATGGGAGACAGGAGAGAAGTACTCATCCAAAGTCCGGGTGACATAAAAATACAGTTTGGCGGGGACGTAAAAAAATTACACCCGGTAATTTTCATCAACAATTTAAAAAAGAAATTACGACATATCGGTAATTTCGAAACAGCAAAGGAAACGATAAGGAACCATCTTAAAGATGAGGCAAGTTTATGGTTTGATAGCAAAGAAGAAGAATTACAAAATTGGCAAACATTTGAACAAAAATTTCTGAATTATTTCTGGGGGAAAATACAACAGATAGAGATAAACAAGGAATTACAAAATGGGAGATACCAGGATAGTATGGGTATATCAGAAAAAACATATGCCCTACAACTATACAACAATGCAAGACACTTACATTACAACTATTCGTCCGAACAGCTAGTGGAACTTATAGCCAGACATTTTGAAGATACCTTAGAAGATCACATAACTCTACAAAACTACAAAGATATTGACAGTTTATGTCAATTCTTACAAATACGAGAAGCAAAATTAAGAGAAAGAAAAATGAGTAGAACGCAAGAAAATTATAGACAACGAGAAAATCAAGACTATAGAGATAGAGGACAAAACTTTAGGAGAGAGTACACAAGAAGAGAATTTGTCTCGAGGAGGGAAAACGAAAGTAGAGACAACGGAAGAGTAAACTATGAACAAAGAAATCGGCAATGGAACGAAAACAGATATCGAGAGAACCAGAATAGAAACAACACTCGCACATATCAGGAAAACCGAAATAATAATAGAACGAATGAACCGGAAAATCGCGGAAACCGATACGGGTCCGAGAGACCAAGAGAAAATAGAAGAGCGGTCAACAACACACACATAGAGGAATGTAAGGATGAGAGACAAAGCGACAGAAGTAGAAGCGAACAAAGAACAGCAAGCGTCTTTTCACGAAGGCGCTCACTAAAGACAAAGAAACAAACAGGAATTTTTTGTCACCCGAAGGAATTTATTAAATTGGTAGAAAATAAGGACAAAACAAGTGGAGCAAATCTGAAATTTGTAGATGGTTTTATCAACGAGACACCGATTAAAATTATGATTGATACTGGATCGGAAATTACACTGATCAACAGAAAACTAATAGAGGAAGTTAATTTAACGAATTTGATTTATAAAATTCCCAAGGTAAATTTAGTGGGCGCAAATAAACGGACTTTGGCAACGATAAATGAAGGAATACGAATAAAAGTACGATTGGATAAGAAATTTTATGCACTACAATGTGTTGTGATGCCAAACATGTCGCATGATATGATCGTAGGAGTGGATGAATTGGCAGAAAAACATGTGGTGATAGATTTCAAAAATAACACGATGAAAATCACAGAGGAAAAAGAAGAAGAACAGGACAGTAAGGAAATGGAAAAGGAAAATGAGAAACGGAAAATTGATTTAGATAAAGAACAAACGGTGGAAATGAATTTGGCAATGAAGCAAGGACAGAGAAGAAAGAGGAGATTGGCAAAAGAAAGTGAAAAGTGGGTTTCCTCAAAAGAAGAGATGAGCCCAGAAGAAGAAAAAGAAGAAAGATTAACTAAAGAAGACGAAAAAGACACAGAGGAAAAAGAAGAAGAACAGGACAGTAAGGAAATGGAAAAGGAAAATGAGAAACGGAAAATGGATTTAGATAAAGAACAAACGGTGGAAATGAATTTGGCAATGAAGCAAGGACAGAGAAGAAAGAGGAGATTGGCAAAAGAAAGTGAAAAGTGGGTTTCCTCAAAAGAAGAGATGAGCCCTAAAGAAGAAAAAGAAGAAAGATTAACAAAAGAAGACGAAAAAGGTACAATTGAAACAGTGGTATTTGAAGAAGTATGCGAAATGGAGGAGGCAGAATACAAGATAAATATGTGCAAAGAAATTGAGGAAAAAGAAAGAAAATTGATATGTGGAGAAGAAAAGGAAAAGGAATTGCGTGTAATATTGAGAAAGTATGAAGATTTAATAAATGAAGAAAACAGAGTAGCCAAAAAGTATGAACATTCATTTGAGGTTAAAGACTTAGGAAATTTTCGATCGAAAACTTATCCGAGCCCATATAAATACCGACAGGAGGTGAAAGGAGAAATTAAAAAAATGTTAGAAGATCAAATCATAGAGAGATGTGACTCGCCGTACATCAACCCAATCGTGATTGTGAAAAAAAGCAGTGGAGAATTGAGGCTCTGTTTGGATGCCCGGAATATAAATCAACACACGGTATCTCAATATGAATCACCTCTCAACATCGAAGCTATTTTTGGGAGAATTACGGGAACACACATGTTTTCTAAAATTGATTTGAAACATAGTTTTTGGTTAATACCGTTAGCAGAGAGATGTAGAAATTACACCGCTTTCTCAATCGATGGTATTGTATACCGTTTTAAAGTAGTACCTTTTGGATTACAAAGTGCGTGTGCAGCATTAGTAAGAGCTCTCCATACAATATTAAATAAATATGAAGATTTCATAGTGCACTACATCGACGACTTACTCATTTTTTCACCAGATACATCAAGTCATTTGGAACACATAAAGATTATTTTAGGAGAATTGGACAAGGCCGGATTAAAACTGAATATTGAAAAATGTCAATTTTTTCAAAAAGAAGTGATATATTTGGGATTTAAATTGGACACACAAACAGTTAGTTTAGCCGAGGACCGGGTAAAACTCATAGATGAATACCCAAGACCAACGAATTTAAAAACATTGAGAGGTTTTCTCGGGACGATCAACTATTTTAAAAAACTAATTCCTGATTTAAGCCAGAAGGAAATTCCTCTGATCAAATTATTGAAGAAGGGTGTTAAATGGAATTGGAAAGAAGAACAAGAGAAAGCTTTTCAAATTTTAAAAGAGGAAGTCTCGAGAGGAACGAAAATATATCATCCCATGTACAATTTGCCTTTCATACTACGAACTGATGCATCCATACAAAAATTTGCGGGAGTTTTGTCGCAAATACAAAACAATCAAGAAGTGCCGATTTGTTTTATTTCCCGGGTGACAAAAACACACGAAAGAAAATACAGTGTGACTGAACTAGAGTTTGCTAGCGTACTTTTCTGCGTAAATAAGTTAAGATTTTATCTGTTGGGAGCAAAATTCACAATCGAAACTGATCATGCAGCTTTGGTACATATAATAAAAAATCGTCTGGTTAACAATCGTATACATAGAGGCATTTTGTTACTACAGGAGTATGACTTTGAGTTTCGATATATAAAAGGAAAAGACAACATTATAGCTGACGCTCTCACAAGGGATGAAGACTCGGGGAAAAAGGAAGTAATTGCTTTTCATGTAGGACTGAACATTTTGACACACGAGGAAGGTGTATTTTCGTTAAACGAAATTAGAACAAATCAAGAAGACCTGGAAGAAAGAGAAAAAAGAAGAGCGGAGAGGGAAAACGGTATATTTTTCAAACGAATTGATGGAAAGGAACTATACGTGATAACACAGACATTGGCAGAAAGGATCATACAGAAATTACACGAGGACAATGGACATATCGGCAGCAGGAAGGTTTGGCTGGTTTTTCGCGAAAACTATATATGCCGAAAAGATTACCGGATTGCAAAAGAAGTTACCCAAAGATGTGCAACATGTCAAAAATATAAAAGCAGAAATTTCCGAAATGAAAATGTGGCTAAAAATATTGTATCCCACCAAAAATTAGACATTGTAGCAATAGATATGTTAAGTGATCTGATAATGACCACGCAGAGGAACAAACATATTTTGGTGATGGTAGATATTTTTTCGAAATATGTAAAGCTATACACGTGCCGTACGACAAAGGAGGAAGAAATTATGAGAAAAATAGACAATTTTATAGCCACCGTAGGAACACCAAGGAAAATTCTTTTAGACAATGCTACGTATTTCCGGAGTGACCGATTCAAGAGACAGTTGCAAGACAGGGGAATAGGGACAAATTTTGTCAGTATCCGACATCCTAAAAGTAATCCGTCAGAACGTTTTATACAAGAGACTACAAAATTCCTCCGCATTGCTGCCATTGGACAACATCGACGATGGGATAGAAAAGTGGCAGAAATCGAAAACTGCTTGAACACCACTCCAAGTACAGTGACAAAAGAGACGCCGGAATATGTCATGAAGGGTATTATGCCAGTACGGCCATGGGAAGAACCGGAGCAGAGAGAGTATCAAATAGTATTGGAAACTGTTCGAAGGAGGCTGCAGCGCAGTAATGAAAAATATCTCCAAAGGCAAATCTAGAATAGAAAACGAAGACCAGTGACTTTCCAGAAGGGAGAAAAGGTGCTTGTAAGGGCGTTACGAGTATCAAATCTCACGGGGGACGTGTGTGCAAAGCTAATGCCTATTTTCGAGGGTCCATACATCATACAAAATGAAAATGGAATAAACAGCTATGTTCTTAGACATGTAGAATCAGAAAAGATACGAGGAGTTTACAATATCCAGGATGTGTACAAATACCATGAATAAGAATAGTATAGATTTTAAGATGGAGTAATAAAAATTTAGGATAGGATAAAATGACTACAAAAGAAAAATTTTGTGTTGAGAGAAAATAATATTTTTTTTTGGTTACACTTAAAAAAAAAGGAATATTTGTATCTCAAAACAAGGCGGGGATTTGTTATGGATCAGTTTATCGATCAGAAATAGAATAAAGAGTTTTTTTTATTATTTTAATTATACCGCGGGCATATAAGTTAAAATACAACCCTGTACTTATTTGTAATCGTTAGAATAAGAAAAGACATTGTTTCCGTGACGGACTAGTTTTTCCTTGAAGGACTAAGTGAATAGTGAAAGGACAATGGAATTCGTGTAATTATATATTTAAGGAATAAACTTTGTAATTGTATTTTGCGGTGGACATTTTTCGAAAGTAAATAGGAATTAGATTTAGATATGAGATAACAAGAATTTGGAAGCTTATTTCGGTTGAAAAAGGCAAAATTGTTAATGGTTTCTGAAAAGTAATTTGAGTGAAATTAGTTTATTTGTTTTAAATATTATGTTGGAAATTTTCTGAATCGAAAATTAGTGGGATAGATGAATGCTTATGATTGGTTAAAAAGGAATGATGGGGGATGAGAGAGTTTGAGAAGGTTGTCTGGGGAGATTGAAAAGATTATTATGTTACCGGCAGACCAGAAGAGAAGACGTGTTTTTTCGTGTAGTCAATCGGAGTAGGAGTGTTTTTCGTTTGTTAGTGAAAAAGGTGGAAGCTGAGAGCAGATCAAAAACGAGAAGATTAATACCTCTTTTGAGTCTGCATAGTCCACGAGATCTAATTGAGAAAGAAAGGAGAATTTGTGAATAAAGAGTACCGGTCAAAAGAGGCTTGGGCTTGTGTTTTCGGAGGAGTAGTTTGCTGGTATGCGGTTTTGGAGCGATGCTGAGAACGGCAAAGATTTGATGGTAGCCGGACATAATCAATCAAGGAAGGAACTGTGGTTTGATCGAGAGGAGACATCATTGGTGTAAAAAATTTAAAGGTCAGTCAAATAATTTGAATGAAAGAAAACTTTAAGACATTCTAAAGATAAAATCAAATATAAGCATACGAACTAAGATTCCAAGTTTTAAAGAGTTATTTTTTTTGTGAATAAATTATAATTTTTATATGGTAAATTTTTTAGTAGATATTATTATAAAGCAGATCAATAGATAGTTTGTTAATTAAAATTAAATTTAGAGTATAGGAGTTTGTTGGGAAAAAAAAAATTGCCCACAAAAAGTTATTTATTAACATTCACCGTATTTCTTATTGAAATAAATAATAATTTGTGTGCATATTTATGTTGTTTTAATGTTAGTTCCGTTTCCTGTTTTATCCCGATTATGAGCAACTAGCAGATACTGAACCCACTAGAAGAGATATATAAAGTAAACTGATTAAAGTAAAATTAAAAAGGCACCCTGAGAATTTTTAATAGTAATTGAATTGTATGACTCTGCATAAATTAGTGAACTAATTAATTAAATAATTGGATTAATTAAATTAGTCTTAATCAATAATAAGACATCATAAAGCAGATCACAACAATATATATATATATATATATATATATATATATATATATATATATATACATCTAGCGGTTAATGTAAGCTCCGTTCTAAAACGGTATTATACTAACTCCAGTAGAATATACACCGTGTATTTTATTATCTGTGTAGCGCTTTATGTAGACTCCGACCAACACGTAGGATTCCACAAGGATTGAAGTGGACTCCACAAAAGGATAAACCATTTTTGGGATCCGTATTTACGATATTGCATATACTTCTAAACTCCTGCGATGTTGCCAATAATTGTATTAGTAGTAGATTTTCAAATTTTACAGCAGGTACATTCTGGAACTTGAAATTTATTTCAATATCCATCAATTTAATCATGGAGGAATTTGAGGACTATTTGGCTAATTTATGTAGTTAAATATAAATTGTTAACCGACATATACCTTTATTTTACTTTTTAGTTTTAATAAGCAAGGCGGTAATTTATATTACTTGCTTTATATATTTTCAAACATAAGAAAGTGTGTATTATAAACTTGGAAAAGCGAAAATTTCCGTTTTTATTAATTAGTATTTTTTATTAAAATGCATTGGCATTAAAACATTTAGTACATAAATGTACGTATATCAAATAGAGTAATCGTGTAACAGTTTCTGAAATTAGAAGCCCCTTCGGTAAGATTATAAAGTTTGTTACCACAAAAAATCTACTAGCATGCACAGAGATGAGAGAGACCTACACAGAAGAAGATCTATTTTTAGCAAATGACAGGGCCATCTATGTAGCCAACCATTGGAAATACAAAATTTAAAGCTGTTGGTGTTCCGGACACGGAAAGTAAAGTAAGTATAAAAAGAGGTAAAAGTAAAATGAAAAGAAAAATAAAACACTTATATAATATGTAGACCTGAAAGTGCGCCGGAGGGTTTGAAATAAGAATTTACCTAAGGAATGAAATAAGAATTTACCTAATATAAAACAGATCTGAAAGAGAACAAAAAACAGATCAAAGAATTAATACAGATTAAGTACATCCTTAAGTAACATATCTCAAATCCGCCTGCAGTTTTGTTGGGTAGATCGAGTAGCTCGACAGAACTGTTGCCGGTCCCAAGCCCAAATAAAGGAGGAGGGGGTCTACAGCCCGTTTAGCACTCTACTGATAGACTTTAAAACCATACAGCTCATAGAAACAGAATTATGCTTCGGGACAGGAATGATTTCATTACGACGACTAACGGGAGAAAGAGGACAACGAATTTGTGGTAAACGAGAAATACACTTCGCATCGGTGCTTTGAACGTAAAGTCTCTACAAGAGAGCAGAAAATTACAAAAGAGCTTGTAGAAAAAAATATAGACATGTGTGCGCTAAAAGATACAAAGAAAAAAGGAAAAGGGTCAAATTATTATAGATGACCATCTCATGATTTACAGTGGTGTTTCCAAAGAAACCAGAGCCAAAGAAGGAGTCGCTCTGTTAGTACACAAAAATTTTTTACACCAAGTATAAAAATAGTAAGTGTAAAAATTAAACTGGATGTCAAACCTCTGAATGTGATAGCAATTCATGCACCAGAGAACAACAAAGATACCACCACAAGGGAAAACTTCTACGAACACCTTCAGACTGTAATAAACGAGACCCCAAATGATAAATATAAAATCATTATGGGTGATTTTAACGCCCGTGTTGGCAATGATTTAGTTCCAGGGATAAAACAGCGATATAACGAAAATATCAGAAATGAAAACGGAAACCTTCTAACGGACCTCTGCAGCAAAAACCAGATACGTAATAATAATACATTTTTCCCTCACAAAGAACAATACAAGTACATTTTTGAAAACAGTAGAGGACAAAGATCTATTATAGACTATATTCTGTTGAATAGAGAGCACTAACATCAGCAGAAATAGAAAGCGATCACAAATTGGTATTGTGCCGAATGAAAACACATATATGTGATAACAAAACACCGAAATACACCACAAAGATAAAAGTCGAAAGCTTACAGGATGACTCCACAAGATACCTATTCCAGAAAAGAAGAACCGAAAAAAACAGAAAAACATATATCACAGAAAGTGATGGAGTCGAAGAAAGCTGGGCAAAAGTTAAGTCTAATATCTTAGCCTCGGCCAAGAAAGTTCTTGGTAAAAGAAATATAAATAAAGTGAAGGAAAAATGTAAAGAAAACAAAAAAGCTTACCTGAAATACATGTCAACCAAAACACAAGAGGCATAACATAATTACAAGACAATTAGAAACGAAACACATGCACTTATAAGAAAAATAAAAAATGGTCACTGGGAACGTTTTTCGAAAGAAATGGAACATAATTTTTCTCGTCTGCAAAAGGAAATATAGCGCTTCATCAGACGTCAAAGAACGGAGGTAAGTAACTAATAGAACTAAAATACATAGAAAATGATACGTGGATTGACTACCTAAAAAAGCTATATACAGGAGAAAAACAAACGACGCTAGAACCGGAAACATCAGAAATTACAACATATAAAGAACTTAATTAAAATGTACAGGAAGTTCGGAAAATACTTGAAAACCTGAGGAACAGAAAAGCAGCAGGTAAAGACGGGATACCAAACGAATACTGAAATATTGTGGAGCAGCAATGACAAATGAATGAAAAATTAACAACATTAATTAATAAAATTATAAAACACAATAAAATGCCGGAAGAATGGAGAAGGAGCGAACTAACTCTACTATTTAAAAAAGGAGATAAAAACAGACAAAAAACTACAGAGGTATAAACTTGTTAAATACTACGCTAAAACTTACAACTAAAATTTTACAAGTGCTAATTAATCACAATATAAGTTTAGCAGATGAACAACCGGGTTTTTTTAGTAGTAGATCGTGTACAGATGCAAAATTCATGATAAAGCAAATTACTGAGAAATCACTGAAGTATAATAGACCAGCATTCCTGTGTCTGATTGACCTAAAGAAAGCGTTTTACAGAGTAAGACTAAAAGATGTAATCCATCTTCTGTATAATAGAGAAGCTCCCCTAAATATTATAAAAACTATCGAAAACATCGACCAAAACAACAAAATTGAAGTCAGAATAGAGGGACAACTTACAGAATCAGTAGATGTATATTGTACCCCCAAAATGAGGAGGAGAGACACCTGGCAGTCTAAACAACATCCGGTTTGATATCCAGTGTGCAAAATATAAGGAGGTTAATTGACAATATCCGGTTTAAAAATAACTCAAGGTTAATGGCCAATATCTAAAAATAGCTGAAGGTCAGTGACCTGACTATCTGGTGTGTCTAGACAATATCCGGTCTAAAAATAACTCAAGGTTAATGACCAATATCTAAAAATAGCTGAAGGTCAGTGACCTGACCATCTGGTGTGTCTAGACAATATCCGGTCTAAAAATAACTCAAGGTTAATGACCAATATCTAAAAATAGCTGAAGGTCAGTGACCTGACCATCTGGTGTGTCTAGACAATATCCGGTCTAAAAATAACTCAAGGTTAATGACCAATATCTTAAAATAAATGGAGGTCAGCGACCTGGGCATCTGGTGTGTCTAGACAATATCCGATCTAAAAATAACTCAAGGGTAATGGCCAATATCTAAAAATAGCTGAAGGTCAGTGACCTAGCCATCTTGCGTGTCTAGACAGTATCCTGTCTAAAAATAACTCAAGGTTAATGACCAATATCTAAAAATAGCTGAAGGTCAGCGACCTGGGCATCTGGTGTGTCTAGACAATATCCGGTCTAAAAATAGCATTCGATTAACATCGTCTAAAATAACATGGAGGGGTTAATATTCACATAACATATTTAAGGCAAATTGGTGGGGGCTCCTCAGTAGTTTATCAGGAATCATGAATACGTGTAGTATGTGCAATAAATCGTTTTCGCGCTCGGATAACTTGTCGCGACATATGAAAACATGTAAATACAGAAATGTGAATGGTCATAATGACCATAATGGGGATTATTATATTCCCAAAAAAAGATTAAGACCGCTTAATTTGGAAGTAATAGATGGCACTGTTTCAAAATTGACACATGCGTTTAAAAACAGAATTGCATCTTATCGTTTTAATAGTGATAAGAAACTGGATTATTATAGATTTTTAGAAGATGTTAAACCCAAAGTTTTAAGCATCTTGAGTGAATATCTACATCAGCACAATACGATTAAAGTAAATTTTGAAATATTTGCTATTTATCTAAAACCTGACACCAATCTATCAGATATCAAGTCCATGAACACACGCAATAAAATTATATCTATCAGCACTGAACTGGATGAAGCATTTGCTGATTTTAAGGAAGCACTGATGACACAAGCCTCAGAATTTCAAGAGAAAGATTCAAATTGGGTATTACAGGAAATAATGTTTTTAGATGTTAACATCAACAAATTTAGTAGTATTTCTGCATCAACGTATATTCGTCTCCCAACACCTTTAGCAAGAAAACACGCTATTTTAAATATAGAAAACAAAGATAATAAGTGTTTTGCGTGGAGTGTTATTGCAGCTGTTTTTCCTGCCTCTGGTAACCCAACCAAACCAGAATCCTATCCACCATACGATACTTTGTTGAATTTTGAAGGTATTGACTTTCCGATAAAACTAAAAGGCATTAAAAAGTTTGAGACTCTTAATAATATTTCAGTAAATGTTTATGGGCTAGAATCTAATTTCGTAACTAATAAACGGCAATATGAAATAGTTGGGCCACTGTATTTTACAAGTAATCGCCATGCCACTCATGTGAACCTTTTGCTTATCACAAATGATACACAAAGTCATTATTGTCTGATTTTAGACATGTCGAGACTTGTAAGAAGTCAAAAAACAAAAAACCATCGCAAAGAATACTTATGTGATGGATGTCTACAATTCTTTGTTAGCGAAGAAAACCTAAATAATCACCAAAAGAGCGATGGTTCACATATTTACACAAAACTTCCCACAACACAACCTAAAATTAATAAGCTTGGTGAAATAGGACCAGAAAATATACTGAAATTTATCAATTTTCAAAAAATGTTACCAGTGCCATTTGTTATATATGCGGACTTTGAAAGTTTGCTGAAGCCCATAGACTGCACCGAACCTTTTAATGGAAATTTATATTTTGTTAAAACAGCTGAACACCAAGCATATTCATTTGCATTTTATCTTAAATGCAGCTATGACGATTCACTCTCAAGACTAATAAATTATGAAGGAAAGGATGCCCCAAAGGTGTTTATCCAGAAATTGGATGATTTAGTACATGAACTATATAACAATCACCTTAAACATATTAAACCAATGTCACCGTTAACAAAAGAAGAAATTAAAGAACATGAAAGCGCTACCGAGTGTTACTTGTGTGGGAAGCCATTTAATCCTTTTAATCATAAGGTAAGAGATCATCATCATTTACCTTCAAAATATCTTGGACCCGCTCATAATTCATGTAATATCAATTACAAACTCTCAAATACAATACCTGTGTTTTTTCACAATATGAGTAATTATGATTGTCATCTTTTTGTTAAAGAGCTTTCAACAACTGGTGAACAAGTGTCAGTAATTGCACAGACCAAAGAAAAATATATCACAATTTCTAAAAAAATACTCGTAGAAGAGTCGAAAAGGGGTCCACATAAATACATAACTCTGAGATTTGTTGATTCATTTAGATTTTTGGCAAAATCTCTGGATATTCTGAGCACAACTTTAGACTCGGAGCAGTGTAAAGAAATTAAAAAGTATTTCCCAGATACTAAACACTTTGAACTTGTGAGACACAAGGGTGTGTTTCCTTATTCATATATGGATGGATTTGACAAACTTAAAGAAAAAACACTACCACCTAAAGAAAATTTCTACAATAATCTAACTAACAAACACATTTCTGATGAAGATTATGCGAGAGCAATTGATGTATGGAACACATTTGATTGTAAATCTATGAGTGACTATGCTATGTTGTACCTAATATCAGATGTCTTATTATTGGCTGATGTGTTTCAAAAATTTTAGAAAAGTATGTCACAAAGAATACAATTTGGATCCTTGTCACTACATAACTGCTCCTGCATTAAGTTGGGACGCAATGTTAAGATACACCAAAATTGAACTAGAGCTTCTTACCGATGTCGACATGGTACACTTTTTAAAGAAAGGAGTAAGAGGAGGAGTGGCACAATGTAGCAAAAGAGAAGCCGTGGCAAATAATCGACATCTACCCAATTATGATCCACAACAACCCGAGTCTTACATCATATATCTAGATGCTACAAATTTATATGGTGCGGCCATGTGTCAATATCTTCCATATGGAAATTTTAAATGGGTAACCGATGTTGAAAATTTTAACTGTTTTTCGGTGGAGGATGATGCGAATAAAGGGTATGTGTTGGAAGTGGATTTGGAATATCCAGCTCATTTACATTCTGCACATGATGATATACCATTCTGCCCCGAAAGCATGGTACCACCAGGAAGCAAATATCCTAAACTTATACCAAATCTCAACAATAAAACTAAATACATTATCCATTATCGCAATCTTAAACAGTGTCTTAAGTATTGTCTGGTACTAAAAAGGATTCATCGTATACTAGAGTTTTCGCAATCACCATGGCTAAAAAAATATATTGACCTAAATACATCACTTAGAAACAAAGCCAAAAACGAGTTTGAGCGGGGTCTCTTTAAATTGCTGAATAATGCGATATTCGGGCAAACTTTGGAGAATGTTGAAAAAAGGAAGGATATCCGCCTCTGTACTCGCTGGGAAACAAAAACAAATTCGTTGGGAGCCAGGGCACTTATCTCGAAACCAGAATTCAAGTCTTGTTCTGTGTTTAATGAAAATTTGGTTGCGGTTCATTTGGGTAAAACCAAAATAGTTTACGATAAGCCTCTCTATGTTGGATTTACAATTTTAGATTTATCAAAAACAGTGATATATGATTTTTATTATGGATATATAAAAAAGAAGTATGGGGAAACTGCAAGCTTGTTATACACAGACACAGACTCCCTGATTATGGAAATATATACCTCTAATTTCTATGAGGACATGAAAAGAAATATAGAACATTTCGACACCTCCAACTATCCAACTGATAATATTCACGGGATACCGAAAACACCTTCAATACTAGGAAAAATGAAAGATGAATTTGCATCTACACCCATTAAAAGTTTTTATGGTACAGGTGCTAAAGCTTATTGCATAGAAGCAAATAAAATAATACAAAAAGCAAAAGGCATTTCAAAACACGTAACCAAAACACAGTTGCAAATGAGTGATTATGTACTATTAGTAAAAAAAGGTGGTGTAATCTTTAGAAAAATGTATGTATTTGTGTCTAATTTACATACCATATATACGGAACTTAGAAATAAAGTGGCACTATCTTCGAAGGATGACAAACGCTATGTAATAAACGGTGACGTAAAAACTCTTGCGTGGGGGCATTTTTTAATTAAATCACATAATGGTACTATAGGTGATCTTATTATGTTTGGGAATGAGCTGCTACATACCCCGGAATTAGCCGATTTAGAAAAGATCCCCCTTGAAGAATTTTTTCAGGTTGATTCTTTTCAATATGATTCATACTTGTAAATTGTGTAAAATAATTGTATATTTATTTGTAATAATAAAACGCATCTATATAAACAAATTTTTTTATTTAAAACCTTAAAAAATTCTATTAATACCGTAATTATTGAAAAAGTCGAACATAAAGCTATATAATAAAATATTGGAGATATGACTGTATCCTTCTTAGGTCTTTCATTATAAAGTTCCAACCATTTGGAGTCACTGCTTCTACCACTCATATGTCTAAAACGCAATTTATATTTAGTGCTGTTTAATGGTATTTCAGCTTGTAAAGTTGGTAAAAAATTGTTTCCTGGATATGATTTCATTCTTGACCATGTCTGAGGCCATGTTTCATTTAGTGTGCCATTACTGTCAAAGCATACAAAAACTTCCCTGACATTGATGGGTTGTTGGATTAAAAGCAGATTTCTTACAATTGCTTGTAAAACAATAAAGTCTAATAATATCATCTTAATAATCTCTATACAGATTTTGAGCATCTATTTATAGTAAATCTAACAAAGGGAGTGGGGAGTCCCATTTATGTGGTGGGGATTCCATTAATCCATCACGATAACCTACTCTTCGAAGAGATAATCCCATAGGTCTAGTCTCACTACAAAATTTACAAAATTCAAACACCAATTTCCACCCTTTAAATATTAAGTTTATTGGAATAAGTCTAGTTCCAGACATTTTACGGCAAATAAGACAAATTTTTTGTCGTACAATATAAAAAGGAGGTCTCGAAAATGTTTTCCACTCGTCACCACTAAGTTGATCATTCAGATTATCACAATATTTATATGACATGTTCCTCTCGTATCTTGTATTTGAACACAAATTGTACTATAAGTATGCGAATTAGTTTGAGTGGAGGACTTTCAGCTAATAAAGTTTACTAGACCTGACGCGGAACAGTCTAGTGTTACTATACCGTTAGGAGTGGGGGGAGTGCATCTCAACACATCTGCATCCGGTGTCAATGAGAGTAGAGAGAATATAAGAGTACTGAAAGCTCATTATTGTAAACAGTATGCACTCAAGAAGGTTACGTGAACGAGTTGAGCAGTTTTATACAGATATAAAAAGAATAAAACGCGATATTTTATTTTACGAAAAATCAAGGAATGTTAAAGAGTTACAGAAAAGTATTAACCAATTAAAAAGTGAATATCAAAATAAACTTCGTATGTTTAAAAACTTTTCACGACTTAGTATAAGTGATGCGCTTGCGTAGTGGAAGAGTTTATTCACCGGAAGAAGAAAATAGACTATTTTTTGTTTCTAAAGTCGAGGAGCAAAAGTGGATAGACTTGGTGTTTAAAAACATTAACCGTTTTAACAATAATGGAATGTTGTCAGAAAAAAATTGTAATGAATCAACACCCACAAAAACCGTTGTACATGTTTACAAAAACAGAGTTGGAAAACTTTACCATACCGTACATTAGTAAATATGTGTCACCATATGAAATTCTTCGGTCCTGGGATAAATTACCCGTCGAAGTGGTTCAGGATTTTGAAGTACAGATTAGAATTCCGTGTTTTATACACTTCAATCGCCCCGAATGGAGAACAGAGCTAGAAGGATTCGCCCCTGTTCAATCCAGTTGTCGTTTATGTAGGTTTGCATTGGAAAATTTAGATAACAATTATATTGTTTGAATGTAGTAATTATTAATAAAGTATTATTTTTTAATAAGGTATTTTTATTGCTTAAATAAAACATTATGTAAGAAAAAAATTTTTATTGCATAATAAAATTATTGTATAAGTAAAATACATTAGATAAAGCACATACACTATTATTATTTAAATGGTATGGGCATTTTGGCTCCATTATCTCCAAGGCTGGTTGTTCATCAAACTCTATAACTGGTACTAAACTATACTTTCTTATATATTGAGCCTTTTCTCTTCCTTTGACATAAACGATATCGACATTACTTGTCAAGTATCGAATAATATCATGAACTTGATGTACCGGGGTAAATCCGTTATTCCAGTTAAGACCATGGTGATTATGCATTAACCAAACAGCTTGTTTATGAAACTCTGGATTCAGCAACCTCAATGGATATGGAGGTTTGAAAAAATAATGACTAATTTTTTCGCCATCATAAGTCGCCAACTCTTTCACGATAAATTTATTTTTCTCGGTGTTAAAACCTTGTACGTCTATTATTAAGCACATGTTAAAGTCTGTCTTTGTATGGTATCTAACTTGCATTTATAAAACAATTTCAGTCATGCGCATGTGAGAGGTTCACATATAATGCTATAGCGGCAACCCATCTTCATACATAATGTACATCTGACCTCATACGGAAAAGTCTCTCATTAGATGCAATTAAATCTTAATACCTATCTCATTATAAAAATATATTAAAAAGCCAACCTGTCCATCTAATAATATCAATATTTTTTATAATTGTTTTACTATTTTAGTTAAGGGATTATATGTAAATTCTTTCTCGTGTAATATCAGACAATAAGCGGAGATATCAGAGGTTGTTGGCTCATCTTTCTCAAATTCTATACGTAACACCACAGATCCTGATTGAATTACTTCTTTTTGTCGAGAGCAGTCAATATGTATCAGTGGTGCAATCATTTTAAAGTCATAAGGATTAAATATTGGTTGATTCAGCACCATATGATAATAACTTTCTTGGAAATTGCCAAACATTTCATAAAGTTTCGCAAATCTATTTGTTTTAAAATCTAATTGTAGATCATTATAGGGATATCTTTCAGAATTTAAAAATACTTTAATATTTTTTAAAGTGCAATGATCAAATTTACTCATATCTTTTGTTAATTTCGATTTTCTGTTATTTTGGAAAGCAACAATGATGTGACGAGGTGTTTCTATTTTCGTACTAGTGCGCACAGACCACGTATGGCGGGTAGAGTTGTTTAGAGCAGGATATTCAATCATTTGATAAGAGCGAAATTTGATAGGTAATTCTTGATTTGTATGTGAAATCTTGTTAAGTCGTATCTGTTCTCGTATACTCGGTGTTATATGTGGAACCTCCCAATATAATTTACTAATATCAATTTTTGGTCGTTCGCTTTCATCTATGCTGACTACAGCATCAATATCATCATTTGATCTAATTAGTATTAATTCTTGTTTCATGTTCATAATAATTTTCCTGAAATCTTCAAAGAATCCTGATAGGAGTCTTAAAGGTATGCATACGTTAAAGTTTCCATTTGAATCCACCAACACACTGTTTTTGGGAACTTCATTATTGGTTTCCATTCTACTCATTTTTGGAAACCAACCAGCGTTTTCTAATTGCAAGCTTTGGTTTTCGTTAAGACTAAGATAGTTTTTAATACTGGATACTAATCCTACATCACGTACTGAGTCAACTACTACCCCATTTAGTTCGTAGCGTAGTTCGCGAAACATGAAAGCTATACTATTATTAATAAATTTTAATTTTTTTGGTATGTTATTATCATGCGTGAGTAAACGTCCTTCGATATAAAGATAACTATTTCCGGGGTATGTAAATGCATCTAGATCTTGAATAGGAATACGTATTTCATCGTTATAACCCAACTTTCCAGGAATGTATGGTTGATATGTGTGAAACTGATATTCTTCAATGGTGTTGTCATTAAAAGGTTGACCAGTAACATGAAGAATTTCCATTATACTAGGACTTTAAATCCTAACGATTGTAAGAAGCGACGATTAGATGATGTTATTATTTTAGAAGGTAATCTCCTTATATATGTTTTTGGTATGTGAGAAAAAACTAGAACCATTATATACGTTTTCTAAGATGTAGATTAACCGTAACTTCTTCTCCTCCAAAGTCAATTAGTTTACCTGCTTGGTTAATAATTTTTACTGTAAGGTTGGTGATTGTCTTGATACCAACTGGATAATACAAAATATTTTGAGGAGCATCCACTATTTTATACCCAATCGGAACGATTGGAAAAAATTGGTGAATCAAGTGGACAGGGTTTCCATTTAAATAGCATCCTGAAGCGATGTTACAATCAACACACAGGGTGTTTGCTCCCCATATTTCCACCGGTTTATCTGAAATATGTGTTTGGTTTGGAACTAGTTGTCGTGATTTAAAACCAAACAATTTCCCAATGGAATTTCTGGGGAGGAATGAAATTTCTCGATTACTCTTAATAACAACTTTGGAAGTTGATACCTGTGGAGTAATTTCTAAAGTCGCATCATTATCAATCTTTTTCATGTTTTCTTGAATAAGCTTTGTAATATCATCCAATTCATAAGACCCCTTAGGTAGCTTGTAGGTATGGGTAAAATTTTTGAAATTCCAGAGAAAAACGTTATTGCTTTCATCGACATTTGGAATAGTATTAAAACTATAGAAACTGGTTAGACCAATTTCATAGTCAAATTCATCTTCAAGATAAATCGGAGGATTAAAATTATAGCTCAGATTTGAAGAGCTTCCAGTAAGCGTAAAGTTTAAAGACATTTTACGTAAACATATTACATTGGTAGCTATTTATAGTAGTTGAATAGAAAATCTAGTGAGTAATGACCGCACTTGTATGAATCGTTTTGGATTTTGTCGTAGTTGTAATATATCTGTACATTACCTTTACTTAAAAAATATTTTATTACATTCTGTGGTGGGGGTAAATCTCCATATGAATCAAAGTAAATTACTTGAGATTTAGATTTTACATAAGCTACCCAGTGTGTTCCCTCACCACTCCTTGAATCTAAATTTATAACACCACATTCGTTTTTATGAATATTTTTAGGTAACGTATCTCTCATGAATACACCTCTAAAATATGGTAATGTTTTACCATACTTTATTATATCTGTATTTGTTAAAGCGTGATGAGGAAGGTTTAGTTTTTTGAGTAAGGTTTTAAATATAATCCATACCCTTTATACGGTCTTAAATACAATCCTTTGCCTTTCTGTTCCATGGCAAGATTATGGCGTTTTTGTTCTTCAAGACTCATTCGATTAGCTTTTGCATCTCCAATAGCCTTGTAAATTCCCGCCCCCATCCCCCCAACAGTTCCAAGCGCGCTTAATAAAGGTAAAAGTAGTAGTAAAAATCCTCCTTTTTTAGGTGTTTTAATCACTCGTTTTTTTTTATTTGTCTTTTTACGAAGGGAACCGCCTTTTTTGCGTTTAAGGCCCATTCCCAATTTACGTTTTCCTTTCATAGCTGTTGTAACAAACCAAGCGGCTGCTTTTTCTCCAAATGGGGTCTCTTTCGATTTTACAATATCCCAAGCTTTGTTTTCTAAAATCTTATCCGCTTCGTGTCTGGTTAATAAATCAGTATTTTTAGAGTATTTAATATCGTGCTGTTTACAAGCTTCGTCTAGTTTATTGATTCCCTTATCCCCTTGCTTTAATCTTTGTTGTAAACGAGTTCCTGGTCCGCAATATGAATATCCTGGAAGATGTAGCTCTAGAGGAAGTTTGTTAATGAGTGAGTTTAATAACCCACAGCCTTTTCTTTTAGTAGTTTGTTTTATTTTCATACTCTGCCTCTTATATATATAGGTGTTGGGGCTATATATACCCGAAATTTTTAACTCATTTTTCACAATGAAAATTGAACCACAAAAACTCTCTCTTCCCATTACAAACCACGATGATATTACCAAAGAACTTCAAGTAAAACATAGTTATCTTTTTAATGGAGTCAAAAGGGTTTTAATTGTTGGACCAAGTGGTTGCGGCAAGACTAACGTACTATTGTCTTTAATTGAACATCCAAATGGTCTTAGATTTGAAAATATTTATTTATATTCCAAATCGTTGTATCAACCAAAGTATACGTACTTACGAAGCTTAATTGAACCTATAAAGGAAATTGGCTATAAAGAATATAATGACTCATCCAATGTACCACCTCCAGATGATATTAAAGAGAATTCGGTAGTTATTTTTGATGATATTCCATCCCGTGATCAACAAATTATACAGAATTATTATTGTTACGCAAGACACAAACACTTAGATTGCTTTTATTTATGTCAAACATATAGTGCAATTTCAAAACAATTAATTAGAGATAATTCTAATTTACTCGTAGTTTTTCAACAGGACTTTACAAATTTAAAACATATCTTTGATGACCACGTAAACATTGATATGACTTTCCCACAGTTTAAAGATTTATGCTCATTTTGCTGGAAAGACAGATATGGATTTATAGTCATTGATAAAGACTCTTCCAAATCAATGGGTCGATATCGCTGTGGGTTCGATAAGTATATAAGGCTGTAAAAACGGGGTTTAGAATACACAATGGATCCCAAAGTTACGCGAAAACTGCTTTTATCACGACAAGCTTTAAAGAAAAAGTATCGTAGTTTAAAACATGACATAGCTCAGTCTCAGTCTGCTTTAGAAAAAAATTATAAACCAATTACTCAACCACTTAATGAACTTTTGCATAAACTATACTATAAGCATTTTGCATAAATATACTACAAGAACCAGAGTATTCGTTTCAAAAGCCATTGAAATTAGGCTCACCAAAAAGGTATAAAATGCGAAAATCTAATTATCGTTTAGCCTTTTCTTCCCCAAATACAAGTATACTCCCTGAGGGGTCAAAAACACCTACTAATTTTGGAGATGAATCTATTATTCCAACGGAAGAAGTATTCACACCACAACCAGAAGAAACTTTTGAGTCAGAAGAACAAACGAATACCACGGATGAGAATATTAATCGATATTTTGAGGATACGCTTAGAGAATTTAATCAGATGATCACTAATCCAGATATAATGAATCAATTTTATGAGAATTATGCTTCACCATTGCCAAAGAAATATATTAAAGCTAACATCGAAGACACAAAAGGTGATTTCGATCATGACTTAGGAGTTTATCATGACTTGGAAACTGAAAAATTTTCTATTGGAAATTCCTTAATTGATTTTGATGGAGCTGATTTAATTATTAATAATATAAGATACAAGGGAACGCCAGGTCTTTATGAGTTACTATTTAAAGTAAACCCCCAATCGTTTAAAAAAACAGATGTTAATGAGTATATTGATATTTTACGTAGAACAAATGCAATTTATAGAAACCACAACCCAGAATTGCCTATAAAAAGTATTCCATCAAAAATAAAGGATAAATATAATTTTATTATTAAACCAGCTTTGGAAACGAGACCCCAACCATTTAGAAGTCGTTTAAGTTCACTCCCCGGAAATTTAGCAAAAGGCCCTGTTACCCGAAACCCCAAAAAATGACTTTGGAAGTCATTTTTTAAACAATTGTCAAACTCCTGATTCATCTTCCCATCCATTATATTTTGTGTGTGATCCTTCTTATTTTTATAGTAAATGTGTATTAACTTTCAAAGGAACAAAAGCAACAAATCTGAACAAAGAATATTATATATTGGATAGTGGTTTATTTTCATATCAATTTACACTAAGTGGTACTATTGATAATGTGCAAATTAATGTTTCAAGTGGAGAAGTAATGATAACCTCGAAATCAGTAAATACAGAGTATAAATATGAGCAGCTACCAGGAGTAAAGATTTTTCAAGGTGATATAATTTCTTTTAAATTAGATAAAGATTCGAATTTTGTGGTATATATGACCCTTCGTTGTCCTTTAGAAAAAGATGTCAAACATTAAATCACAAGTCGTACATGAACTGCATAAACCGGCAAAAAAAAAATTTTAGACGGAGACATGTAATCATCAAAGGATTAAACGATCTGATTCAAGCAGATTTAGCTATAATGATTCCTTATGCCAAAGTTAATAATGGATACCAATATATTCTCATTGTAATTAATGCGTTTAGTAAATTTGTGTGGGCCGAACCTGTTAAAAGAAAAACAGGGACTGAAATTACTAAAGCCATGAAAAAAATTTTAAATCAAATGAAGAAGCCACCAAAAAACCTTCAAACAGATTTGGGTAAAGAGTTTTACAATTCTCAGTTTCATGAACTTATGAAGTCACATGGTATTAACCACTACAGCACATTCTCGAATTTAAAAGCCTCCATTGCTGAGAGAGTAATCAGAACAATAAAATCGATGTTGTGGAGGCAGTTCAGCTTGCAGGGGACTTACAAATGGGTGAATAATCTTTCTGATATAGTAAAAAAATACAATAATACCAAACATTCGACTACAGGTGCCATTCCTAGCAAAGTTAATGAAAAGAATGCCAAGAATATAACTGCATATAATTACCTTAAAATCATTGACCCCAGGAAACATAAATTTAAAGTTGGTGATCACGTCCGAATTTCGAGATATAGAAATTTGTTTACTAAGGGTTATTTGCCCAACTGGACAAATGAGATTTTTAAAATAAGAAAAGTTAAGCAGACAAATCCAGTGACTTACTTATTAGAAGATTCACGCAAAGAAGAAATTCAAGGAGCGTTTTACAGCGAAGAATTAAGGAAAACCCAGTACCCTGACGTCTACTTGGTGGAGAAGGTATTGAAAAAAAAGGGCAATAAGGTGTTTGTGAAATGGTTAGGGATGGATTTTACACATAATTCATGGATTAATAAAAATAATGTATTATAGTATTAAAATAAAAACTGTTTTTTACAAAAAAAATGTTTTATTTTTTTTTATATAATAGGCTAAATAATTAAACATGCACACAGTTTTGTTTACATCTAAATATTGGTTTAAATTTTACATTCTTTTTTACTTATGTAAATACTCAATAACAAAAAGACAAAATGCATCAAACTGAGAAGCACATTTAGATATAAATTTGTATTTCCTGTTAGTTGACTCTTTTTGGTTTTTATGTCTTTACTAATCTGATACTTAGGAAATTTGTTTTCGATTTTCATGTCTGGTGTTAATTTATAATTTTTCTGGCACTTGGAAAATTTGGAGTAAAATGTTTGTGCAAAACTACAGTTTGGACTGAATTTGATGTGTTCTTTATAAACATCATCAGTAAATAACCAATTATAAATTTCTACATGACACCAAAAGCACCTTACAATATCTTCTTTTTGTAGATAATAAAATCCATATACTGCTAACTCAACCGAAGGAACCAATCCCCTCCAGTTTTTAAATGTGGATAACCTTCCATAAAAATTATTCAGTTTGTCTGACTTATCTTCTAGACACATAGTGACTATTAGTTTTTAAAAGATATTCTGCTACATAACTTAAATAATTTATTTCTGTAGTGGAAGGGGAAAGTGTGGTAAATTATTATATTCAATTTTTTACATGTATTTATTTCTATGGCTTACGTCTAATACAGGATTAATAATTTTAGCAAGTTCTTTTATCCTACGTTGAAATCTAACTCTGTCAGCAGCCACAAACTCCCAGTACCTCGCTCTGCACGAACAAGTTGCTTCAATGTAGTGAATACAAACATTTTCATTAAATTTGACCATTAAGTAGCTCTGGATATCTATGAATTAACTCTAGCGCCATACCATAAGTTGCTCTATTTATATTCTTTACTGGTTCCATTATTTTCAGCCCAGTTTCAATTGCATTATTTGAATCAATTCCCGTCTTTAGTATTTTAAAGGAACTGATAAAATTTTCCTTTTTCAAAGTTTCCAAATGGTAGTTAATTATTGGAAGTGTTATCCACAGCGATGCAATGGAGTTTGCACCCAAAATTATCTGTGACTCGCCATTGGTAACTTTCACAACTGACATGTGGGGTAGTTGCATGAACTCTAGTTGTATTTTACCATCGTGAATCAATTGTTGGGGATTCCCTGCCATAAAACTGTCAATTGCACATTTATGTGATAAAAAGTTCAACCACTCAGGTTCACTAAATAAAACCCGATCTTGTTTGTTACCACTGATAACAACTACCGGTTCAAAATTTAATTCATGTGCTAGACAAACAGAAACAAATTTTGAGTTCGATGGGTTCAGGTAAAACCGGCGTTCACCCAAAAATACGTTTCGAAATGTAGCACTCATTTTGAAGTTATGATCCATGTGTGCAAGTCTCGGGTTCTTATACACGTTTTTCTACCCTCCCTACTCTGTCCACTATTACCACACTGCCAGATGTTCCTCCTCATTTTGCACACAATATATCATATATTCCCCCCACCCTATTACTAAATGTTATCTGGACTAACAGGTCATTGACCTCCTCCTCATTTTATAACGTATATATCAAACCGGATGTTCACTACCAGATGTCCAGGTCTTTAACCTTGAGTTATTTTTAGACCGGATATTGTCTAGACACACCAGATGGTCAGGTCGCTGACCTTCAGCTATTTTTAGATATTGTTCATTAACCTTGAGTTATTTTTAGACAGGATACTGTCTAGACTAACGGATATCCAGTTAATTGACCCTTGAGCTATTTTTAGATGTAAAGAGCAGATGGCACTAACCCCCCTCTTTATACTACTTGAAAATATATAAACTGATGCATTTATAATCTTTGTGATAATATCAAAATGGTGCTAGAAAATGAAAATCAAGAAATGGTTGAAGCAGACGTAAATCTTTTGGATCCCATAGCGCCATATGAAGCTGAAGATAGTGACAATGTCTCCACTAATGGAAGTTTTGATTTTTCGGTATCTACTGAGAATTTATCAGACATGGAAGACAACAGGTAGAGAACAAAATATTCAAAATGGACAATGTGAACAACGTGCGATTTCTGTCATATGAAAGCGGTTTCCCAGTATGTATAACACAATATTATTATGTGATTGACAACACAAGTCTTTGTCCTTCTTGTTTTTTCGAGACTGTAAGCGGAGTGCCATCATATGTCCCCACTACTCATATTACAGAACATTCAAGTGGAAAGGTCAGTGATTTGAGTGCACATATTTGTATGTGCTGCAATAAAAACTTGTATATTTACTGTTTATCCAAATATTGTATTGTTTGTAATAATATAAATCTACAACAATAAAAAGGTTTTAATTTTATTCCCTGTTAATTAATAAAAAAAATAATAACCCCCTTGTATTGAATTTTAAACAAATAAGTTATACATTTTCGAATTTGTTATTTTTTTCCCTATTGATTGATATGCAACATTGTATTGTTTTGATGCAAGTTTTATGGATGGGGTTAACTACCCCCGGTAAAAATTATTACTTAAAATTTTTTTTCAAGTTTTAACTAGACCTGTACTTGTACAATACGATTTCAAAATATCTTCTCTTAGTTTTCGTAAATAAAGTGTAAAATAATTTATTTAGGTGCAAATAAAAAAAACAAATTAACCCCCTTGTATTAAATTTTAAACAAAAACGTTACACATTTTCAAATTTGTTATTTTTTTCCCTATTGATTGATATGCAACATTGTATTGTTTTGATGCAAGTTTTATGGATAGGGTTAACTACCCCCGGTAAAAATTATTACTTAAAATTTTTTTTTCAAGTTTTAACTAGACCTGTACCTGTACAATACGATTTCAAAATATCTTCTCTTAGTTTTCATAAATAAAGTGTAAAATAATTTATTTAGGTGCAAATAAAAAAAACAAATTAACCCCCTTGTATTAAATTTTAAACAAAAACGTTACACATTTTCGAATTTGTTATTTCTTTCCCTATTGATTGATATGCAACATTGTATTGTTTTGATGCAAGTTTTATGGATAGGGGTGAACTACCATGTTAAAAATTATTACTTAAAATTTTTTTTCCAAGTTTTAACTAAACCTATACTTGTACCTTATGATTTCAAAATATCTTCTCTTAACTTTCATCAATACAATGAGAAATAATTTTCAAATCAATTATTAATTTAGCTAAAAAAATTTTTAGCCCGTTTATGGTGTTAAAATGCTATTTTTAATTTCATGTGTCTTTACCAAGCAGCACAGCATCGTTCATCAAATCTATTTTTAAATGCAGTCTTTGTTTGAATGTCGGTTAAAAGACATAATTTTCGCGTCTGGCAAAGTTTAGTGATTGTTTAGTGTACCTATATAAATAATTTGATTTGTGTTTTCTGTGATGGATTATCTATTGGAATATATATATGTAATTCTAAGGTAAGTACTTTAGATATCATTAGAGTTTTATTAGGTCATTATTTGCAAATCTGTTTCCTATAAAATACAAAATAAAGTTAACAAAAATGTTGGCTTTATTTTGTAATTTGTCTGCTAGAAAGCAAAGAAACGAAGTCTGTTGAAAAAAAACAAAAAAATATATTTAAAATGTTATTTTATTAAAATTAGTTCATACAAGTTCTGTCTATATTTTAAAATAAAAGTAAAATTTTCATTTTAGAATATGTTTCTTTAACTAAATAAACCAATAAGCAGAATGTTATTAATTTACATAGTTAAACAAACAATTAATTTACATAGTTAAACAAACAATTTACAATCAAATATAAAAATAAAACTGTATATTGTTCTTATCACTGCAATCCACACTATTCCTCCATAGGTTTACAAGTTAAGATCGATGTCAGAATTTGATTACATATGCCAATGTTTTTATTTACTCTGTCCAAACTTTTTTGCACTTTATCGCGTTTTTCTTGTAATCACTAATCTTCTTAAGTTGCACTTTGACTCTGGTGTTCTTCTAAATAACGAGTATTTTCAGTTACACATGTTTGAATTAGTCTCTCATACTCTTCATCTATAGTTTTAGCGGTTTTCTCAGTATTATCATAATTTGTGGTAATATTTAGGTCGTCTTCTGTTTTTTCAGCTTGGAGTTGTTGTTCTTCCATGCTTTCAATAAAATCGTCACTTTGAATAAGATTTGACACATTACCTATTTGTTTTTCTTCTTCTGATGATACAGTATCGTATTTTGGGTCGATTATTGGGGTGGATGAAACCATAACTTGCTGCTCAAATTGCTTATATTCCATGGGTCGGTGACAACTAAAATCTCCTTCGGTAAGTTCTACACTGGAATATAGGTTAATCCCGTTAAATTTTCCCCCGATTGTCACTGGTTAACTTCACTTCGGTACATTTTTTTCCACTTGGGGACTTTTTAAAATGTGAAATAATTTTTGCACTTGATTTCGAACATTCAGGTACTGAAAATTTTACTTTCACTTTTACACTTGACAGAACTTGTACGAACTAATTTTAATGAAACTAATAGCCACACTATTTCTCCATCGGTTTACAGGTTAAGATCGATGTCAAAATTTGATTACATACGCCAATGT
The DNA here is from genome assembly GCF_040954645.1 of Diabrotica undecimpunctata. NCBI lineage: Eukaryota > Metazoa > Arthropoda > Insecta > Coleoptera > Chrysomelidae > Diabrotica > Diabrotica undecimpunctata. The sequence goes on along the minus strand of NC_092807.1, from coordinate 65,345,423 downwards.
TTTTATTTACTCTGTCCAAACTTTTTTGCGCAATGTCGCGTTTTTTCTCGTAATCACTAATTTTCTTAAGTAGCAATTGTCGTTGAGTCTGGTTTTCTTCCAAATAACGAGTATTTTCAGTTACAAATGTTTGTAGTAGTCTCTCATACTCTTCATCTATAGTTTTAGCGGTTTTCTCAATATTATCATAATTTGTGGTAACATTTAGGTTGTCTTCTGTTTTTTCAGCTTGGAGTTGTTGTTCTTCCATACTTTCAATAAAATCCTCACTTTGAATAAGATTTGACACATTACCTATTTGTTTTTGTTCTTCTTCTTGGTCTTCTTCATCTTCTGACGATACAGTATCGTATTTTGGGTCGATTATTGGGGTGGATGAAACCATAACTTGCTGCTCAAATTGCTTATATTCCATGGGTCGGTGACAACTAAAGTCTCCTTCTGTAAGTTCTACGCTGGAATTTAGGTTAATCCCGTTAAA